>NC_060138.1:600638727-600941757 GCF_021461385.2 Schistocerca piceifrons
TCAGCAGCTCAGATGTACCGTATATGTGTAGTAACATGAATGGAAATAAATAAATACGTTATCTTCTGTTTGCAGTTTAGTTGTAAAAAGGTCCCACTGAACGCGCAACTTACGCAGTGTAGTGAGCTCGCTTCAACGGCGACTTTAGATAAAGGTTAAGTGAGCGCTTGGAAAAACCAAAAAATTACAAGAGGCTTCGGGATTAAAAATAACTGAAGATAATTGTAATATACTTTTGATTGTTGTTAAAGAAACAAACAAGAAACTTTATGTAATGGAGGACCATGAAGAATGCAAGACCACAACTCATGAAAATCAGAGGAACAGCCTCGTATAACCTGTAATCCCCGCAGTAATACTGAGTGAAACAATTACATGAGCCTTGACGTATATTCACGGATGAGGTAATGAAAGACCGATACAGATCCCTGAGCATGTAACGTAGTCTCCCGCAGGGAGCAGCAGAGTTAATGTAGTCCACAGAGAAAGCACATTTATAAAGCTGAAAGCCTATGTAAATGTAATATTATGGCAATGCGCACTAGCGAGCAACATCCTCACAATAATAAGTTCCTGTACGTTGATACATAGAAGTTGCCACTGAAGTAAAACATTAGGCAAAGTCTTCGAATTTGAACAAATAGAACCATGAAAATTACATTCAGCGCCCTCACGACGTGAGTAGCCAAAGCGATCGCGGAAGAACAAGTATGTTTTTGTCTGCCCGTCCACACGGTCACCCCAATTCAAATCTCAACCGCCAAGATACCGGAATTGTCAGTCAAGTAAAGTCTCTAACGCATCCTGTATGGTCATGCTCTTGTTATGCAGCCAAAAACTGTGACAGTTCTAGTAGACGAAACCGGTGCAGGCTGTGTATGGGGCGTCTTTGCACCACGGCAGCGATTTGGAACTCACGTGAAGATAATGATATGTAACACTAGCGTAAGTTTACATGGGACTGGACGGACCGGGAAAATTAAGACTGAACATCATTCAAATCAGGAATTTTATTAACAATCCTCAAGAAAAGTAATTTTCGCAATTAGGTCAACAGGACCTTGACATATTAAGACAAAACCATCGAATTAGATAAAACAGTCTAAGAACAATTACTTACAATTGATAAAACAATCTTTCCAAAGACACTTTTTCTTTATTAAAAGTTAAAACGATTTACCACAAAACTCAAGAATGCTCCAAATAAAAGCGTTTTGTAACAAATATAACATTACAGGAAAACAGTCTTCAAAACAGGCAGGCAATACAAGTCTTCAAAATGTGTTTGACTAACATACAACGAATAACTGAGATTTGGAAGGAATTCATTAAAAGGAAAGAAGAACAATTAAAGCTACTTGATGTGGCACTATCACGCATTGGGAAATTTGATTCTGACAAGCGATCCCGAAATTACTTGGGGCAGCCCAGATACGCTGCTCACCACACACCTTCTTTTCTAAGCATGCATGGAGTACACGCTCCAAGGCACAAACATACAATGATACCCTAATGAACAGAGAAGTGTCTTTTTAGTAAAACGAGTAAAAGCTTAAGCTCTCAGAATACACGCCGGCAGCGTAGACAAAACAGTTGTTACAAGTTGCTAAAAGGCAATAAGGTATCAAGGCAACAACACCCATACACACCTGATTGTAAGAAACTTCAGTGGCCAGCCGGGATTCATCTTCAGATCACATCGCGAGAAAGGAAACGGTAAATCCTTAACCATAACATAGGAGCAAGGAACATGCGAATGGTTGGCTGACGAACCTCACCTACGTAACCACTAGCATAGCTTGGAGGTACAACGCACCAAAACAAATGCAACAAGATTTGGCTCCGTAAGAATCATAAGCTTCTGAGCTCGATTTAACTCTAGAAAGCGACTTGGAGATTTAATGGATAACGTCCCAGATATATATATATATATATATATATATATATATATATATATATATATATATATATATATATATAGCGGTTAGTAGACCTGCAACCGAGCGCCTCCCCAGGTGGCGGATAGGGGGAATGCCTCCTAGATATAGGTGGTACCGAGGAAATAATGAAATACTCGGGGCGTACCAAAACTACCAGTAGCGTCTGATCCCACAGTGGGCGGCTACAAAAGGCTTCTGCTCCACATGTCAGTGGCGGCCTCAACCAACCTCCTGATCTGGAAAGTCAGGTTGTAGTCGGCAGCATGCAATACATCCAACTACTAAACATCATGATGGTACAACGAGAAAAATCTCATTACCCCGGGCCCCAGTCAATAGACTGGGATCGTCGTGAGGATCGGATTCCGGGGGCTCACGGACATCATGAGAAGAATCGGAGCTTCTCAAACTCCCTCAAGACCAAACGCAAACACTACATCGGCACACTCAACGAGAACAAACTGCTGAAGGCAGGAAAGAAGAAACAACTGACAGACACTCTCGAAAAATTTCAAATCAAAATATGTGCACTGCAAGAAACACGATTCACAGACAAAGACCATTTCAACACGGAGAATTTCAGAATGTACAAAGGAAAACCATCGAGACAACTGCAAAACCTAAGGCTTTTTGGCACAGGATTTGCAGTACACAGGTCCATCACGGACAGCATAATCGACTTTTCGTCACCAAACGAAAGAATCAGCACCATCACAGTGAAATCAGCCAATAAATCCTACTCAATAATCAACGCACATGCACCGACTAATGACTACAACAGGAAAAACCCGGACGAAATTGATGACTTCTGGACGACAATGGAAGAAACTATCAGAAAAATTCCTGCACATAGAGTCAAAATAATACTGGGAGACCTCAACCCTAAACTCGGAAAAGAAAAGATATACAGACATATCACAGGAAAACATACTCCACACAAGGACACCAACAAAAACGGAAAACATCTGATAGACTTTTGCAAAAGCCACGACTTCGCCATTATGTCAACAAAATTCAAGAAACCAACACGAAAACTTACGACATGGAAATTCCCCAGCGGAAAGCAAGAACTACAAATCGACAACGTAATAGTCCAGAAAGACTCACAAAAAGAAATATTGAATGTAGACACCGGTAAAGGCTACTTCGACTCAGACCATCACCTACTACAGATCGGGATTCGTCTTTTGCCCAAGAAAAAGCTCCAGAAGAACAAAATTGTTAGACCAGATCCAGAATACGTTACTTTAAACCAGACACAAATATTACACAAAATTAAAATGAAGAAAACGACAGACTGGACACAACTTTCACGAAGAATGGAAAAAATTTAGTAGCCATAAAACCCAAGAGAATTGGATGAACTTCTTGAAAACACAGAAGCAATCAAGCAAAATAATTCGCAGTGAAAAACGACAATATGACAAACGGCGACTGACAGAGATCGAATCGGTCTTCATGAAGAACGATACAAGAAACTTCTACAAAACGTTCAGAGAAAATATGACTGGATATCAACCACCCAACTTGTGCTTCAGAAGACCGGATGGAATCCTAGAAACCAATACCAAAAACAATTGTGACATTCTGGCAAACTACTTTGAAAAACTGCTCAACACGGACCCCCCTATGGAAGAAATGATGACAGAAACGAGCACATACAATCCAGATAGTGAACCTCCAACTCTAGAAGAAGTTAAAGAAATAATCAAGTCACTCAAGAATCGTAGAGCACCAGGAGAAGATGGCATCATCGCGGAAATCTGGAAGTTACAAGACCCAGAACTCACCAAAGACATCCACAGGATCTTGGAAGACATCTGGAAGACCATGAAAATTCCTGACGACTGGAAAACTGCCCTGATACGCCCACTACACAAAAAAGGTGACTAGACTGACCCGAACAACTACAGAGGAATATCCCTACTACCGGTCACATACAAGATCCTCTCTAAAGCTTTACTGAACAGACTAGAATGCCAGACCGACCACTTGATTGGGGAATACCAAGCAGGCTTCCGTAAAGGGCGGTCTTGTGCGGAACAAATTTGGAACCTGAAAATGATTTTACAACACAAACAGAACCTGATCAGTACCTTTGCTGACTTCAAAAAGGCGTACGACTCTATTGACCGGAAAACTCTCTTCAGAATTCTAGCAGAATACGAAGTAGACAACAAAACACAGGCTATCATAGAGCAAACTTTAACCAACACGACCTCCAAAGTAAAGTTCTGTGGGGAACTATCAGAGCCGTTTGAAATTCGCACAGGTGTCCGACAAGGCGATGGCCTCTCACCTCTCCTTTTCAATCTGGTGTTAGATAAGGTCATAAAAGAATGGGAAACATCACAACAGGGGATAACCTTAGGAAACCTACAGATTAAATGCCTGGCTTTTGCAGACGATTTGGTGATTGTCACGAAAGGTATAAAGGAAACAAAAGATGCTATTGAAAAACTGCACTAAATCGCTTCCAAAAGTGGACTACAGATCTCTTACGAAAAGACACAGTTTATGAGCACAAAGAAACTCTCATCTCTGAACACAAAGTATGGCACGATTTACAAAACGGCAAACTTCAAATACCTCGGTGAAACACTACAAATGAGTCGACAAACAGAGACTCAAACGAAGAAAGAAAGACTAAACTGGACAAGGCATACAAAGTAGTGTGGAACCATTACAACAAGAAGTCTACCTCACAAAAAGCCAAATTACGCCATTACGACACGGTGGTGCTCCCCGAGGCACTATATGCAGCAGAGACCACACTAATCCTAGGGCATACACGTATCAGACAATTAGAAAAAGTAGAACGGAAAGTACTTAGGAAAATATTTGGCGCAACCAACAACAATGGAATATGGATCAAGAAACCTACAGAGGAACTGTACAAACGTACGGAGACAATCACAGAAAAGATTAGAAAACGCAGACTACAATTCTATGGACACCTATACAGAATGCCATCACACAGGCTGACCAAACAGATCTTTGACTGGGTAATCACTAGAAACAACAAATGGGTGGAAGAGGTAGAAAACGACCTGAACCAACTCAACATAACAGCAGACACAATAAACGACAGAATAAAATTCAGAAACATCATTAAGAAAAGTAAACAACATGAGATACAATGTGACAAACGAACAGGCATAAAATGGACCGAAGAACGCAAGCAAGATCACAGCCAGAAGATGAAAGAAATATGGGCAACCAAAAAGGCAATCAAGATGAAGCCGAAGACACAAAGCCGACAAGAAGCAATGACAGAGGACCGGAAACAGAAACACAGCGAGCGAATGAGGGAAGTTTGGGCAGCAAGGAAGGCAGCAAAAGGAACTAGCCATGCAGTTTAGTCCAAATGTGCTCTTTAAGGGCAAAACACCAATAATAATATATATATATATATATATATATATATATATATATATATATATATATATATATTGAACGTCACTAATAATGATACATTGAACATAAAGAATTTTACGTATCCCCAAGCAGTTCAAAACAACAATAATTTAAAACAATCAAATCACAATTCTATGATAATTACCAAATTGGAGGTATTATGTTATTATGTTTTCATACGAGCGACACGCTTCTCATATCGCCTGGCCAGACACAGGAACAGGTAATAACAACAGCAGGAGGCTGAACTAAGCCCGATACAGAACCAGCGAAACACAAACACTTGCTGGAACCGAACCAATCACAGTTATGAGGCACAGAGTGTGGAACAAGATCACTCTTCACGAATGCCGTGTGATGTCGGCACAGCAGCAACGAACTAAAATAGTTCACCGAGCATCCATAACCGCTGTGCAGTGACAACCAGTGGAAAAGCTTGGAGCCACCAGGAGATGCGTGCATGACGACGACCCACCGCCCGCTGTCGATCTGGTCGGTATAAGGAATAATCTCTCCACTCCCGTTGTCGGTGCTCGTCTCTAGTGTCCAGAAGATGCTCAGCCAGACAAACTTGGTAGTCACACGGGTGGTAGAACAAACGGACAGCCCGTTGCCCAGCAGACCTACGCTATCCGTGCTGCTTCGCTCACTGCCTCTCTCGGAAAACCGACTCAACGCCACTCACGGCAAAAAGTGGCACGCTTCCTTCACGCCAAAGATCGTGTCCCGGGAGATGTGGCACGAGCTATCGGTTGCGCAACGGTTCAGACAAATTGTGTGAATGGCTTTCCTAGCAGATGGCTTTTAGAGTCATTAGTAGGTTTCCGGGTTATGTGGAGTCAGATGTCTACGCACAGGTTGCGCAAGTATCGTAAATTGTGGGCCTGTGGTTTATAACATAGGATACGGTGACCGATAGCGTCCCACATTTGATAAAATGGGTCAAATGAGGAGAACTGGTGGTCGAAACATAAACGTGGCTTAACTGTCATGCTGCTCAATCCACTGTATCATAACTGTGTCCTTGTGAGACAAACAGCTACCTTGCTTGAATATGCTACCGTCTGGAAAGACATAAAGAATGAAGGAATTAAAGTAGTGTTTGTGACGGCGAATGGTGAAACTGAGGATACGTTAGTCGAAAATATCAGGTTTACCAGGGGATGTCGCATAAAATTGCCCATTTTTATGTTTCCAGTCACAAAGGGCTAAGTAATCAGTCATGATTGTGGGAATTATAAACCCAGAAACTCGTGGAAACAAATTGGGATGGTTTCCGAGACAACTTTGTTCCAAGCATTCCTTAGCAGATGAAGTAAGATTAGTTATGCAAAAAAAAAAAAAAAGAAAAAAAGAAAAAGAAAAAGGTGAAAATCTTAGAGACCTAGATGAAGAAACTTACAAGAATTAGTAAATAGGAAACTGTAGCTGAAGGCCAATTGCTCATCTTATCAAATCTGTCCAGTAAAACGCCAGAAACCGAATACAGAAAACAGGGGCAATCATCCGCACAAGCAATACACTATACACTCGGAGATACATATCCGCAAGATGCTTTGGTTAAAAGAATTAATAAAGTCGGACCAAATACGGGAATGCATATAGGGGTTGATCAGAGGTACGGAAACGCTACGAGAAATCCATGCTTGAACACATATGAAGATGATAGCTAAGCCTGCAGGTTGCGCTGTTTTATTTGAGATGGACGCAAACTTCGCAATGTCCTCAATAGGTTGCAAGTGCCAATCACGGTCAGAACAGTGTTCTGTGTAGTATGGGGGGGGGGGGGATTATGTAGGAGTTAAGGAATTACAGTCAGGGCAAATTGTGGATGTTATTATGTTGGATGCTTCCGTAACCAAGGCAGCCCATATCAAAGATTTATACCGAAAACAAGGAAAGCAGGGAAACATCATCCGCTAACTCAAAACATAGACGAAAGCGTGTGTCATCGTGACACACCGTCATTGATACGGACTGTAACGAAAAATAAAAGGACGACTGCTGGAAATGGCATTGCACAACTGAACGTCGCACTCGCGAACTCTGTGGGCACCAAACCAACACGTAGGGCGCTCCAATAGAGCGGAATTGCTATGCGAGCTGGAACTCCAAAACAACTCATCAGTGATGAAAATTCCCGTAAGAGGCAAACGTGTCGCCGAAGCTATAAAACTTGCATTATAGAGTAATGGAAGAAAGTTATTTGGTTGGGTAAGTTTTGTTTCACCCTGTTTGCTACTTCCGGTCGAGTTTTCTTCCGAAGAGAGAGACACTGCTGGGGTTTCATGACGATTTCGGTAGCCACACCGTCGTGCCGAATTCAGAGTGAGCTGAAAGACCGATGCTGTAGCTCCCGCTCCGTCCTTTTAAACCCGCGCCTTAAGCTTTCTTACGAAATGGAGGGGGCGTAAGACTACATAAGGCGAAAATCATAAACACACATGCGCAATTAGCCTCAGATAACAAGAGATTTCCGTTGCAGAGAAAGTGTGGAAATTTTTAGCAGTGTACGAAAGAGAATGGTTTTAGGGAGCGACTTTACGGATTTCTTGAAATCCCCTCTGAGGAGCTAAGAGTTTCGAACCAACGTTTACAGTGCTACTCATACGGATGAATAATCACTCAGATATGGATAATATTGCCATGCCAATCCGCACGCGGCAAGCAAGTTTGACAGGCTTTGCGTGCATGGAAACCTGCTACGTATTTCAAGGCAAGCAGCATTCTGGCTGCCTGTATTTTCTGAGCACGCTACTTGTCACAAAGACTCTTGACTAAGACTAGAGGCTTCATCCAATCTCTTAAATGGCACGCAAACAGCTGAACAGCGTTGGGAACATCTAGCAAAAAATCTGAATAAGAAAGTCAGTTCTATCAGCCGATGGGTGGAGCTAGCTAAAAGAAAGATCATTCGTCTACGAAACGTACACGCTTTGGAATCGACCGACGTGTCCTGATATATTAAGTTGTGTTGTTTTCTGGTGATGCAGTCAATCTACGATGATCCCATACTTTCAACGACAAACGTTCAAACGGTTAAGAGATAGAAGGAGAAAACTCTTAGTTATAAATCGGAGATCGGCTGATGACTACGAGATCAGCACGCCGTCTTAGAGGAATCTTTGGATCGTACATCATCACAGCACGTCCTTAAAGAAGTCAAATGGACAAAAATTCAGTAGTGGGATACAGAAGGCAATTGGTTAAACACATGAAGGAAATTGTGTGGCGAAGTGATAGGTGCATGATCTGTCGCACTAACAGCCTTACACCTCATGCATCCAACTTGTTGACATGATTAATATGCAGGAGAATGGAAAAGAAAATCGAAGATCTTTTAGATGAAAATCAGTTTGGCTTTAGGAAAAGTAAACGCACCAGAGCGGCAGCGCTGGCGTAGTGCATTATAATAGAAGTAAGACTAAAGCAGCCCGCCCGGTTAGCCGTCGGTCTAACGCATTGCTTTCCGAGCGGGAAGGCGTGCCGGTCCCCGGCGCGAATCCGCCTGGCGGATTTGTGTCGAGATCCTGTGTGCCGGCCAGTCTGTGAACGGTTTTTAAGGCGGTTTTCCTTCTGCCTCGACGAATGCGGGCTGGTTCCCCTTATTCCACCTCAGTTACATTATGTCTGCTACTGCTGCGCAAACACTTTCTCCACGTACGCGTACACCATAATTACTCTACCATGCAAACATAGGGGTTACACTCGTCTGGTGTGAGACGTTCCCAGGGGTCCACTGAGGGCCGAACCGCACAATAACCCTGTGTTCGGTGTGGGGAGACGGTTGGGTGAGTGGACTGCTGTAGCTCGTTGTGGGGTTATGAACCACTGAGGGCTACGGCGGGGACGAAGCCTCTCCGTCGTTTCTAGGTCCCCAGTTCCATACAACACAATACAAGACTGACGCAAAATCAAGATAAATTCATAGTATTTGTTTGCCTGGAAACAGCGTTGGACACTTTAGAATGTGCAAAATATCGGAAATTCTAAGAAAAATTGGAGTAAACTACAGGGAAGGACGGTTAATGTACAATATGTACTAGAACCAAGAGTGAGCAATAAGATAGAAATAACAAAAACGATATGCTCGGACTAAAAAGGATGAAAGACAGCCTCTTGACTGCAATGTAAACGCCAATAGTTTGTGTCACCAGTATATGCGACAGTACTCGAAATTTATGGAGTGATGAATATTTTTCCAGAAATGACTTTTAAGCCTGCATGTGAAAAATGATAAAGAAAAGATTTATTGTTATATTGTGAAACGTAAATAATTTCCAACAAAATATGTTTTATTATTTTTGTAAACAGTTTTCGACAAAGAATAATCATATAACTAAAGATAATTCCACTAAAAGAATGTATTGTCATTGTATTGTCCTTAAAAGTTTTTCCCTCTATTGTTCTCTATGATGTATGAAGCGGCTAGCGGCTGAGATCAAAGATTAAGCTGAGGTCTGTTCTTTTAAAAATAATAAAAAATACTCGTGTTGTGCGAGGTACAAGTAACCTAAAATATAACATACAATTTACTAAATGAAATTTTAGAATACGGGCTTTTACTTGTAACTACATATCTTACTATGAATGTTTTAAGCCGGCCGAAGTGGCCGTGCGGTTCTAGGCGCTGCAGTCTGGAACCGCGAGACCGCTACGGTTGCAGGTTCGAATCCTGCCTCGGGCATGGATGTGTGTGATGTCCTTAGGTTAGTTAGGTTTAACTAGTTCTAAGTTATAGGGGACTAATGACCTCAGAAGTTGAGTCCCATAGTGCTCAGAGCCATTTGAACCATTTTTTTGAATGTTTTAAGTTTTGTGTCTGCAGCAAAAAGAAAAGCTGCCATTAGGGCCTGTTACGGCGATACTGAATTATTGGTAACAGGTGAATAATATTGATATTGTGAACAGTCGGAACGATGTAGGATGAAATGAATAGTCAAATGAGTATACAGGGTGAAGAAAGAATGCCGTATTGTAGGTCAGCATGCAATTCCTCTTCCAGATCCAAGATAAAAGTTTATCTAGCAAAATCAGATCGGGGGCATTCTAAAAACACATGAAAACGAGGAAACGGCAGCACTTTCACATCGTGCAATGCATCATAATGGACAGAGGAAAGTGTGTCACCCCGTACAACCGCACCAGTCGACGTAGCTTACTGAGAAGACTGCAGGGAAGGCGAACTCACATCCGCCAGGGAGTTATGGATCCAATACTCGTCAGATTCCGTTTTTACTTTTTAGACATCCGTTTCTTAGTTATCATTGTTTACAAACCGTACATCATTTTTTCACATGACAATAACCTATCACATGACAGTGAGATCCATTAAATTGCATGCATGTGTCCACTAACTGCGCAGAGCACAAACATAACCGGTCCTCTCAAGTTTATCTAGGGCGGCTTCGAGATGGAGTACACAAACGATGAAGAGTACGTAAATCATGAATAAGTTGATATGCCTTTGGTGATAGGAACATTCGATAACCAAGCTGTTGCTGCTGCTGCTGCTCGTGCGTATGATGCACGGCACCCTCAAAGGCACTGTCCCAATAAGAACGTTTTTCGTCACATGGATCTTCGTTCACAAGTTTTTTGAGTGGCGTTTCAAACAAGTGAAATATAACGAACATTTGCAAATAAGTGGAAAGAGTGATATGGACTGATGAATGTAGCTTTACTCGTGCAGGTATTTTCAACCTCCACAACAGCCATTTTTGGTCGGAACACAACCCACATTTCAGCTGTGGATGGGACCTTGAGGCACACTTTTGTATAAACTTGAGGGCTGGAATAGTGGGCGGAGTGCTTTTGGACCATCACCTGTTGCAGGACAGTAGGAATGCGCCTCTGTGTTGTACGTTTCTTCGCAATACTTTACGTGACTCAATAGAAATTGTTCCATATGGCGTTCGGAAACAGCTATCGTTTCAGTATGATGGTGCACCACCACACTTCGGAATGAATATTCCAAACTACTTAAATGAAGCGTTTCCGCCGGCCGGGGTGGCCGAGCGGTTCTAGGCGCTACAATCTGGAACGTCGCGACCGCTACGGTCGCAGGTTCGAATCCTGCCTCGGGCATGGATGAGTGTGATGCCTTTAGGTTAGCTAGGTTTAAGTAGTTCCAAGTTCTAGGGGACCGATGACCTCAGAAGTTAAGTCCCATAGTGCTCAGAGCCATTTGAACCATTTGAAGCGTTTCCGCGGAAAGGGATTGGTGGTGGATGTCCAGTTTTCTGACCTCCACTTTCCCCGGACCTTAATCCAGTACATTTGTATTTATGGGGAAAACGTTTACAGTACTCCATCCACGGATGTACACAATCTTATAGCTGGCCTGTACGCCGCTTCGGAAACGGTGGATGCAGTTTCCAGCGAAGTATGATCCACCAAGCGGAACTGAAATGTTGGCAAATACAAGGTGGTCAGTTTGACTGAACATTGCTTGTAAGTGTACCTACCGGCTGTGTGAGTATAACCCTGGACATCAAACGTACGTAATAGAATTGTTCTGCATAGTGTAATATCCAGTCTAGTGTAGCGTACCTATTCCGTTTTTCGTAACTTACTGGATACAGATGATGTTACTGTAACTACTATTATTTTCTGTTGGCATTATTCATACCGTGGCAAAACAAAGTTATCGTTTACGTCTATAAGAAGTTCATGACATGTCTCTATGTGGAATCAAGGTAACAGTATCAGAAAGAAACACACAAGATATCGCTTTGTGGATGTGTAAACTGGATACAATTTGATGCTTTAATTGAAAAAAGTTCGGCGCGGACGCGACTTGAACATCGAGGAGTCAGTTTATCGGTCGCCCGCTGCATTGCCTTGTCTCACTGAGCTGATGGCACATGTTCATTACAGCCGAGTACATGTAACCTGTGCTTGTCCATGCTGCGGGCAGTTAAAGCTTCGTCGTGGCCTCATCCCTTAAATCGTACTTCTGTGAAACCTATTGGCTGTTACAAGGTTTTGCTACATACACTTTCCCCTTGAACTGCGATGAGGAATGGCATGCCGACTGAAAAGCGCGGCGTTTTTCCTTCGACCTGTAGAATATGGATTGAGAGTAAATTGAAAAATGACGTAATGGGAAGTAGCAGAAATGACAATAGCGAGAAACTTACATCGAAGTTGGTGATCACGAAGTAAACAAAATTAGGGGACTTCCGTTACTTTGGAAGTAGAACAACCCAGGACGGACCAAGTACGGAACACATAGAAAGCCGACCAGTAAAGGCAAAAATAGCATTGCTTACCAAGAGAAGCCTACTAGTATCAAACCTATGCTTTAATTTAAGGAAAAAAAATTCTGACGAAATACATTTCTAGCACAGCATGTAACCTCCCGCTTCCTAATCGGTCTACTGGATTCCGATATAAATGACCCTGATTGCGTATGCATAATGGATAATGGAGTTTTACGACGGGTAAGGCTATCGTTCCCGAAGAAAAATAATACCGGTTAGTAGGAGGAATGTGTACATCACACCCTAAAAGTGGTTCAAATGGCTTTCACCACTATGGGACTTAACATTTGAGATCATCAGTCCATTAGGCTTAGAACTACTTAAACCTAAATAACCTAAGGACATCACATAGATCCATGCCCGAGGCAGGATTCGAACCTGCGACCGTAGCAGGCGCGCGGGTCCAGACTGAAGCGCCTAGAACCGCTCTGCCACGCCGGACAGCCATCACACCCTCCTGAAGGAAGAATTTATTCCAAATCAAATATAAATGACGATAATTTTGAAGTGGTGGAATATAGTGCAATCGCTCACCAGTCATGCAGGGGGAAAAGGGTATCACATAATATTTAATACAAAAGATACTGATTAGAAAAAACGGATTACTAAACTGTTGCCAGCCCAGTAGAGAAATGAGTATCCATAGTCCTAAGGAAAGTAATGGCAAAAAGTTAAGTAAATAATCACGCAAGAGAATGTTGTCAAACTCTGCCACAATGCAACAGTTCACGAGAAAATAAATGAAAACACTGAGTTTTCAGTTTCAAAATTTTAAACATAGCTGATACAGCAACTGTTGAAAATTTCATGGTAAATAATAACAGCCAAACAGTTGCAGGATCAAGATTTATTGAAATCCTTGACCACGGTTTCGGTATATCTAAATATACCTTCATCATAAGCAAAATTACACCTGAACAGGAAGACACCTTCATTTAAAAACACTTATAGCTTTAAGTAATCGTAAAATACTTTGGTAATTTTACGGTTACTTAAAGCTGTAAGTGTTTTTTCTCTCTCAGTTATGGTGCCAAGTTTTTTGTTAATGAAGGTGTCTTCCTGTTGAGGAAGAAACCGTGGTCAAGGATTTCAATAAATCTTTATCCTGCAACTGTTTGGCTGTTACCATTTACCGTGAAGAGTTTGCAGTTACTGAATCTGATATACTAAATTTTGAAAGTATGGTTAAATGAACTTGCTGGTTAAATATGTGATTGGCTGTAATTGTAACTTTGCTATGTGAGAAATGACTTTCAGTAACCTCAGTGAAACGTATAATTTGGAAAAGTGCAAGCAATTATTTTTAATTAGTGAAAGACTGAACTGAATTTACTTTAAGCAAATGAGCAACTGATTGCTTTTAACATGTTGTTGTTGTTGTGGTCTTCAGTCCTGAGACTGGTTTGAAGCGGCTCTCCATGCTACTCTATCCCGTGCAAGCTTCATCATCTCCCAGTACCTACTGCAGCCTACATCCTTCTGACTTTGCTTAGTATATTCATCTCTTGGTCTCCCTCTACGATTTTTACCCTCCACGTTAACATAAGAACAATAAAATACCTACCAAGACAGCAGAAGTTACTCGCGAAGCAGAATAAATGAAATTGGGCACTCTTAATTTGTGCTATATATTTAGTTATTCGTTTTGCCAGTGAAATTTTACGTTATCTTTGAGTGAGTGAAGTTATACTCAAAACTGCGAATTGGTTATGCCTCTGTTATGCAATATAAGAATGAGCAATTACTGAGGCAGCGAAATTTAGACTGAAATTGGTCATTAGCAAATAAAAAACACTGGCAGTAAATAGTTGCATGGGAAGAAATGGCACCCTCGTAATAATGCTTGAAGACAATGATAACGCAGGTGCACTACAAGTTTTAACTATTGCAGGTTATTATTCAAGAAAATTGTTAAATTTTATGAAAAAAATGCCACTGGGTAAAGTATCTACAATGTTATACTTTGTCAATTAACAGTATTACGACGAGGAATGTAGTCGACGACAGTACTGAGCCGCTGCTATTGTTAGTGGTTGGTAACTGCCAGTCGTCTCCAGAGCCACGTATAATTACGGGACTGGCAATAGTTAGAACTGCAGCTTCCTCCGCTCGTTCACTCCGACCGTGTTCTCAATAATCGCTGGTTAATAAAGTAGGTGCGCCTACATTGGCGCGATCATAGGTGCTCACAGTCTGCGGGAGCGCCCGTCGAACACTTCGGCACACTTTCAAGACTCAATCTGCTGCTGCTCCTCTCTGCTCGCAGTGCCACAGAGACTCCCCACATGCAAAGATAAACAATGGCGCAGATACTGCTATTTCGTTGTTACTATCGATACAAGTAAATAAAGTTTTCTTGGCGATTACCGTGTAGTTTACAATATTTACATTATAATTACAATCACTTATATAATTCACAAATAAATACACTATTACGTCCATTACATATTAGATATAAGAGATTTGTTCCGAAAGTAATGCCTCCTGCTTTTTGCACTGACTTTGGATGTCCGCGCCAGGTATCATTGGTGTAGTGCAAATGCTTGAGCCTTCCTCCTCTATCTGCAGGTGGTTCCATTGTTCTGCAGTAGTTGCTGCTAGCAGAAGAGTGTTTGAAAATGGAGCATGGTACGGATGCAGGTATAAGACAGCCATGTGTGATTAAATTACTTACTGCTGAAGAAATTGCGCCTATTGAAATACATTGATAGTTGCTAAAAGTGTGAGGAGACGATACAATAGACGTGAGCTAAGTGAGGCGATGGGTATGACTTTTAAAGGTGATGGAAAGGGCGTGCGTGACAGACTACGGCCAGATCGACCGTGCATAGGTGTCATCCCTCGCAATGAAGATCGTCTTGATCAACTTAACCGTGGCGATCGGCGGATAACGACCAGAGAATTGTGTGCAAAGCTGAATGTCGGCTGTAATGCCTTGGAAGCAATGTTGGAACAGCTCGAGTATCGCAAAGTCTGTGCGAGATGGATCACGGGGATGCTTACCGAAGAATAAAAACCTCATCGAATGGAAATTTGTCGGGAACTGCTGGAGCAATATGAAGCTTAAGGTAACAATTTTCTGAGTAGCATCGTCACCGGAGATAAGACGTGGTGTCACCACTACGAGCCGGAATCCAAAAGACTGTCCCGGAATGGCGACATGCGAATTCTCCGCAAGGAAGAAATTCAAGAAACAGCCGTCTGCAAGCAAAGTGATGTGCACAGTCTTCTAGCATAGTCAGTGCCTGGTTCTTTTGGATGTCCTTGAGACTGGAGAAACCGTCAATTCAGAACGCTACGACACGACACTGACTAACGTGAAACCCTAAATTTCCAGGATGAGGCCATAAAAGACCAACTTTTACCTGCAACATGATAACACCAGGTCCCATACCAGTTTGGAAAATTTTGGCGTACTGTCTTACCCATCCACCGTAAAGTACCGATTTAGCGATTTCAGACATCCATCTCCTTGGGTCTGTAAAGGCTGACTACGTGGAAAAAATTTTCAAGACTCGGATGCTGCTGTGAAAGCTGTAAGGAAGTGATTAGCCTCAGCTGGTTCCAATTTTTACAAGCATGCCATGACGGCTATGTGGAAAAATGACAGTCTGTAGGTGAAATATTTCTCTATTCAGCTGTGATGTTGTGGTTTATGTATCTCCTGTAGTTTTCATGAATAAAAATAGGAGGATTACTTTCGGAACGACCCTCGTATTTTGTGTAACAAAACTTACAGACGCATAATTAGCAGTATATTCAATTTATCAGCAGATATTAAACGACATAAATTTTTGGATAGTGCAGAAAGTATTTTTTCTGTATTTTTGGTGTTACAAGCACTCTATGGTAGAGAATGATGGACTTCGGTAAAACAGCAAAAAAAGGAAATCGAAGAACTGAGATGTGGTGCCACAGAAGACGTTGAAAATTAGATTGACTGATAAGGCAAGGCAGGGATGAGGTTCTCGGTAGAATCGGCGAAGAGAGCAACATATGGAAAACACTGACAAGAAGAAGAGACAGGATGATAGGATCTGTGTTAAGATAACACGGAATAATTTCCACTGTGGTAAAGGACATTGTAGACGGTAAAACTGTGGGGAAAGACGGAGCTGGAACACATACAGCAGATAATTAAGAACGTAGCTTTCAAGTGCTACTTTAAGATGAAGATCTTGGCTTAGGAGAGGAATTCGTGATCGGTCTCGTTGAACAAGTCAGGAGAATTAACCGTCAACAATTTCGGAACAAGAAAATGGATATTCAGATGGAGATCCTCTGTTCACTTTTACATCACAATAATTCTTCTCATGTCGAAATAGGCTCCGAACTGTAAATCTCCTAGTATGGATGATATTCCAGCACCGTTTTATACAGGGTGGTCCATTGATCTTCACCGTACCAAATGTCTCACGAAATAAGCATGAAACGAAACTTGTCTAGCTTGAAGGGGAAACCAGATGGCGCTATGGTTGGCCCTCTAGATGGCGCTGCCGTAGGTCAAACAGATATCAACTGCATTTTTTTAAAATTAGGAACCCCCATTTTTATTACATGTTCGTGAAGTACGTAAAGAAATATGAATGTTTTAGTTGGACCACTTTTTTCGCTTTGTGCTAAATGGCGCTGTTATAGTCGCAAACATATGGCTCACAATTTTACACGAACAGTTGGTAACAGGTAGTTTTTTTAAATTAAAATAAAGAACGTAGGCACGTTTGAACATTTTATTTAGGTTGTTCCAATGTGATACATGTAACTTTGCGAACTTATCATTTCTGAGAATGCATGCTGTTAAAGCGTGATTACCTGTAAATACCACATTAATGCAATAAATGCTCAAAATGATGTCCGTCAACCTCAATGCATTTGGCAATACGTGTAACGACATTACTCTCAACAGCGAGTAGTTTGCCTTCCATAATGTTCGCACATGCATTGACAATGCGCTGACGCTTGTTGTCAGGCGTTGTCGGTGGATCATGATAACAAATATTCTTCAACTTTCCCCACAGAAAGATCTCTGGGGACGTCAGATCCGGTGAACGTGCGGACCATGGTATGGTGCTTCGACGACCAATCCACCTGTCATGAAATATGCTATTCAATACCACTTCAACGGCACGCGAGCTATGTGCCGGACATCCATCATGTTGGAAGTACATCACCATTCTGTCATGCAGTGAAACATCTTATAGTAACATCGGTAGAACATTCGGTAGGAAATCAGCATACATTGCACCATTTAGATTGCCATCTATAAAATTGGGGCCAATTATCCTTCCTCCCATTTTGCCGCACCATACATTAACCCGCCAAGGTCACTGATGTTCCACTTGTCGCAGCCATCGTGGCTTTTCCGTTGCCCAATAGTGCATAATATGCCGGTTCATGTTACCGTTGTTGGTGAATGACGCTTCGTCGTTAACAGAACGTGTGCAAAAAATCTGTCATCGTCCCGTAATTTCTCTTGTGCTCAGTGGTACAACTGTACATGACGTTCATGGTGTATAGAAATAGGGTACGGATGCAATCGATGTTGATGTAGCATTCTGAACACCGACGTTTTTGAGATTCCCGATTCTCGTGCAGTTTGTCTACTACTGACGTACGGATTAGCCGCGATAGCAGCTAAAACACCTACTTGGGTACCATCATTTGTTGCAGGTCGTGGCTGACGTTTCACATGTGGCTGAACGCTTCCTGTTTCCTTAAATAACGCAACTATCCGGCGAACGGTCCGGAAACTTGGATGACGTCGTCCAGGATACCAAGCAGCATACATAGCACTTGCGCGTTGGGCATTTTGATCACAATAGCAATACACCAACACGTTATAGACCTTTTCCGCAATTGGTAAACGATCTATTTTAACACGGGTAATGTATCACGAAGCAAATATCGTCCGCACTGGCGGAATGTTACGTGATACCACGTACTTATACGTTTGTGGCTATTATAGTGCCATCTATCTCAATGCGAAAAAAGAGGTCCAATTAAAACATTGACATTTCTTTACGTACTGCACGAATATATAATAAAAAATAGGGGTTCCTGTTTTAAAAAAAAACGCATTTGGTATCCGTTTGCCCTATGGCAGCGCCATCTAGCGCACCAACTATAGCGCCATCTGGTTTCCCCCTTCAAGCTAGACGAGATTCGTTCTTTCTAGTTTTTTCGTTTGATGCTTATTTCGTGATATATTTGGCCCGGTCACTATTAATGGACCACCCTGTACAAGATTTACACAGATCTTATTAATACAGTATGCGGCAACGTATGATTGCAATGAACTTGGATCTTTGCTTGACTTGCTAGCAACATTCACACAAGGCATGTTAGATTCTACACGCGAGATCAGTTAGAAGTTAGCGGTCCATTACTTTGTTAAATTGTGTCTACGTGATTTGCACACAAGAAATTCCGAGTAGTCCGTCGTAACATCTTGAGTGCTGTCAAACCAGCGCAGTTCCCTGAACAGCAATGTTAGTCTGCTGTGTATGTTTGACGTAGTCAATGAACTTCTCACAAGGGACCCTCCCCATCGCACCCCTCTCAGATTTAGTTATAAGTTGGCACTGTGGATAGGCCTTGAAAAACTGAACACAGATCAATTGAGAAAACAGGAAGAAGTTGTGTGGAACTGTGAAAAAATAAGGAAAATATACAAACTGAGTAGTTCATGGAGACATAGGCAACATCAAGGAGACCAGGAACGTAGGAGTGCCGTAGTCTCGTGGTAACGTGAGCAGCTGTGGAACTAAAGATCAATGATTCAAATCTTCCATCGAGTGAAAAGTTTAATTTTTTATTTTGAGTTTATGTGACAAACTCTTATGTTTTCATCACTTTTTTGGAGTGATTATCACATCCACAAGAAAACCTAAATCGGGCAAGGTAGGAGAATCTTTTTACCCATTCGCCAAGTGTACAAGGTAGGTGGGTCGACAACATATTCCTGTCGTGTGACGCACATGCCGTTACCAGTGTCGTATAGAATATATCAGACGTGTTTTCCTGTGGAGGAATCGGTTGACCTATGACCTTGCGGTCAAATGTGTTCGGTTCTCATTGGAGAGGCACGTCCTTTCGTCTACTAATCGCACGGTTTTGCGATGCGGTCGCAAAACACAGACACTAAACTTATTACAGTGAACAGAGACGTCAATGAACGAACGGACAGATGATAACTATGCAAAAATAAAGAAAGTAAAATTTTCATTTGAGGGGAGACTTGAACCAAGTACCTCCCGTTATAGAGCTGCTCACGCTACCACGGGACCACGGCGCTCCTAACCTCCCTTTGTCCATTATGTTGCCTATGTGGCGCTTGGACTACTCAGTTTGTATATTTTGCTTATTTTTTCACAGTTCCACATAACTTCTTCCTGTTTTCTCAATTGATCTGTGTTCATTTTATCAAGGCCTATCCACGGTGCCAACTTATAACTAAATCTGAGGGGGGTGCGATGGGGAGGTTCCCTTGTCAGTAGCCTTTGTTTGGGGGGGGGGGGGGCGGGGGGGGAGGTGTCATCAGTCTTCTGACTGGTTTGATGCGGCCCGCCACGAATTCCTCTCCTGTGCCAATATGTTTTCTTCCCACAGGCCATGTTTCAGTACCATTTAATGCCGTGCTACAGAATTACATTCTCAGGAAGCTCTTCCTCAAGTTAAGGCCTATGTTTGATGCTAGTAGACTTCTCCTGGTCAGTAATGCCCTTTTTGCCAGTGCTAGTGTGATTTTCATGTCTTCCTTGCTCCGTCCGTTATTGGTTATTTCGCTGCCTAGATAGAAGAATTCCTTAACTTCGTCTACTTCGTGTTCATCAATATTGATCTAAAGTTTTCTCGCTGTCTCATTTCTGCAACTTCTCATTACTTTCGTCTTTCTTCGATTTACTCTCAGTCCATATTCTGTAGTCATTAGATTGTACATTCCAATCAGCATATCACGAAATTCTTCTTCGCTTCCGCTCAAGATAGCAATGTCATCATTGTATCATTCATATCCTTTCACCTTGAATTTTAATTCCACTCCTGAACCTTTCCAACATTGCTCCTGCGATGTACAGAATGAAAGTAGGGAGAAAATACTACAACCGTGTATTATACCCATTTTGACGGGATCGCTTCGATCTTGGTCATCCATTCTTATTATTCGTTTCTGGCTCTTGTACATATTGTATATTATTCGTTTATTCCTATAGCTTACCACTATTTTTCTCATAATTTCGAACATCTTACACCATTTTACATTATAGATCGCCTTTCGAGGTTGAGAATTACTACGTATAAACCAGTCTTGATTTTTCTTTAGTCTGACTTACATTAAGAACCGCAAAGTGAGAACTTTGCCTCTCTGGAGACTTTACCTTTTCTAGAGCCAAAATCATCGTCACCTAACACCTTTCCGTTGCTCTGTGTAATAATCTTGTCTGGAACTTTGATGCAAGAGCTGTTAAGCTGATTGTGCGATAATTATCGCACTAGTCAGCTCTTACAGTCATCGTAATTCTGTGGGTGATATTTTTCCGAATGTCAGCTGGTATGTCACCAGATTCTTACAGTCTAAACACCAACGTGAATAGTCGTTATGTTGCCACTTCACCCAATGATTTTAGAAATTCTGATGGAGTGTTATCCATCCCTTCTGCCTAATTTGATCTTAAACTCTCCATAGCTCTTTTAAACTCTGATTCTAATACTGGATCCCCTATCTCTTCTAAATCGACTCCCGTTAATTCTTCTATAATATCAGACAAATCTTCACCCAATAGAGGCCTTCAATATAGTCTTTCCACCTATCCACTCTCTCCTCTGCATTTAACAGTGGAATTCCCGTTGCACCCTTAATGTCGCCACCCGTTCTTCTAATGTCAGCGAACGTTGTTTTGACTTTCCTGTATGCTGAGTCAGCTCATACGACAATCATTTATTTTTTTGTTCATTTCTTCACATTTTTCATGCAATCATTTCGTCTTAGCTATCCTGCAGTTCCTATTTATTTCACTTCTCAGCGACTTGTATTTCTGTATTCCTGTATTTCGCTGAACAGTTTTTGTACTTCCTTAGTTGATCGATTAGTTGAAATATTTCTTCTGTTACCCATGGTTTCTTCGCCGTTATCTTCTTTGTGCCCACGTTTTCCTTTCCAACTTCTGTGATGGCCCTTTTTAAAGATGTGCTTTCCTCTTCAACTGTATTGCTTACTAAGCTGTTCCTTGTTGCTGTATCTACAATCTTCGAGAACTTCAAGCGTACCTCGTCATCCCTTAGTACTTCTGTATCCCAATTCTTTGCGAACTGATTGTGTTAAATCCAGCCTAGTCATCAAATATTATGTCTCCCTGCTCGCTGTCAATTATGTAGAGTCTTTGTATTCTACGTACTCGGTTCGCTAAACAAACACTTCAAACAAATCGTATTAATGCGTTTTATTGCAAAATGAAAAGATATGATACTTAATTGTGACTATTACACAGAAGGGCGACATACAAAATAAGCAATCGTCTGCAGTGTAAACAATCATAAGTCGCCGCTACACAAGTGCTTAATCTTGCAGCTACTATTGAACTGGTCTGTGACCAGTCGGACGCGGTGCTTATGTCATCTTCGCATAGTGGCCGCTGCGGTCTCATTGTTGTCCTGGAGAATGGTCTGTCAGCGTGCGATTGGCTGACGTCTTGTCACAGCCATCACTTAGCTATCGCTCCTAACTGGCTTGCCGGCACTTGACTTTTCGCCGTAACAGATTGTTCCTGACTAATCTCTTAAACTTCAGCCTACTCTTCATCGCTATTACATTGCGATCAGAGTCTATATCTGCTCTTGGGTACGCCTTACAATCCAGTATCTGATTTCGGAATCTCTGCCTGACCATGATGTAATTTAACTAAAGTCTTCTAGTGTCCTCCGGCATTTTAAAAGTATACCTCCTCCTATTGTGATTCTTGAACAGTGTGTTCGCTATTACTTGCTGAAATTTATTATAGAACTCGATTAATCCCTATACTGGTATGACCAGAAGTCCTTGTCTTCTTCCCATTTCACTTCATTGACCCATACTATATTTAGAGTTAGCCGCACCCTCAAGCTATTGATCATTGCTGATTCTTGCCCCTTTAGCGACAGTTTCCCACCCCAAGGACAAGAGGGAGCCCTGAACCTCTGTCCGCTGCGCCTCCCTCTTTGACAAAACCGTTGAAAGAATGAGGGTGACTTCTTATGCAAAATTTAAGCAGTGGCGATTGTCGAATCTGGACCGAGGACGTTTTGATTACTAATCAAACACGCTAACCTCTTTTCATGTGTTTTTTATTCGTTAGTGTTCGTTGCATTTGGGCGGGACGCACGTCACATGACACCCGTTCAAGTTCATCATTGATCCGTTTATTCAGTTTCTTTTATTACAGTAGGAAGCCAGCGCTTCGAACCAAACAGGTTCAGCTATCGTGCCCGCATCCCTAGACCACGGGTAATCTCCTTGGCTGCAACTGTCGTATATTGTCACAATACCTATGATACAGTTGAGCAGTCTTATGTCATAGCCTATTTGCTTGTTTCAAGCAGGGATTTACTAAAACCATGTGAGCAAAGTGTGTGTACTCATCTGACCCAAACATTATGACCACAGCCCACCACGAGATTGGAGGTCACTTGGCGGCGCTGTAGGCACATGACGCGGTACGGAAAGAGTATAAGTGAAGTACAGATCAATTTGAAATAATTCTAGAACCGATATGAGCAGCAGACTGGGAAATCCACTGACATAAGGGACTTTAACAAATGGGAGATTGTTATGGCCTGGTCCATGCATACGGCGAATCTGTCGGCTGTTCGTTTGCTGTTGTTGTGAACATCTATTGAACGTGGTTGAAGGCCATTGAAACTAAGGTTAGGTGAAAAGGTGTTTGACTTTGACGCCTCATCACAGGAAGTGAAAGTCGGAGGCTGTGGGAGATGTGGTGACAGAGTATAGTGCTGTTTCAAGCACAAGTGTTCCGGAGCACACTGTTCAGTATATTTTGTTAAATACAAGCAACTGCAGCAGTTGACCCTACGTGCTCCCAAGATGACCCAGCGACATTGTGAATAACATTTGCAAAGTGCACAGGAACATCGATGTTGGAGTGTTACCAATAAAAACGGACGTCAGGTCGAATGAATCAAGTTACTCGTTTTCCAGATCGATGATCATATCCACCATTGAGGTGACTGGTAGCTCTAAACATGTATCGCACCACGAACGGAAACCTCATGGGACTTGTAGTGATGGAATGCACCATGATAGTTGTGGACTACGTGAACAATATTATGGACCACCCACATTCCTTCATTCTTTATGTCTTTCAACACAGCAATGTCATCTGAACAGAAGGGTAGCTATTTTTCTCACATGGACAGAATCGTACTACGGAAGATCAAGGAGAGCGACAGAAAATTCATGTTGACGTCTCTATCACCAAATCTGGCTGATCTGAATCCCATGGGACACATGTGTAACGCTACCGTAAGCCAGCTCTGTGCACAGGAACAACCGACCCGTAAGTTACGGGGATGGTGTGACTTGTCCATGGACATGTGATGCTACAGGGTGTTTCAAAAATGACCGGTATATTTGAAATGGCAATAAAAACTAAACGAGCAGCGATAGAAATACACCGTTTGTTGCAATATGCTTGGGACAACAGTACATTTTCAGGCGGACAAACTTTCGAAATTACAGTAGTTACAATTTCAACAACAGATGGCACTGCAAGCGATGTGAAAGATGTACACTCCTGGAAATTGAAATAAGAACACCGTGAATTCATTGTCCCAGGAAGGGGAAACTTTATTGACACATTCCTGGGGTCAGATACATCACATGATCACACTGACAGAACCACAGGAACATAGACACAGGCAACAGAGCATGCACAATGTCGGCACTAGCACAGTGTATATCCACCTTTCGCAGCAATGCAGGCTGCTATTCTCACATGGAGACGATCGTAGAGATGCTGGATGTAGTCCTGTGGAACGGCTTGCCATGCCATTTCCACCTGGCGCCTCAGTTGGACCAGCGTTCGTGCTGGACGTGCAGACCGCGTGAGACGACGCTTCATCCAGTCCCAAACATGCTCAATGGGGAACAGATCCGGAGATCTTGCTGGCCAGGGTAGTTGACTTACACCTTCTAGAGCACGTTGGGTGGCACGGGATACATGCGGACGTGCATTGTCCTGTTGGAACAGCAAGTTCCTCGGTCGTATGCAGTCCTGATTGTGGCGCTCACCTGCACGGCGCCAAACATGCATACGACCATCATTGGCACCAAGGCAGAAGCTACTCTCATCGCTGAAGACGACATGTCTCCATTCGTCCCTACATTCACGCCTGTCGCGACACTACTGGAGGGGGGCTGCACGATGTTGGGGCGTGAGCGTAAGGTGGCCTAACGGTGTGCGGGACCGCTTCATGGAGACGGTTGCGAATGGTCCTCGCCGATACCCCAGGAGCAACAGTATCCCTAATTTGCTGGGAAGTGGCGGTGCGGTCCCCTACGGCACTGCGTAGGATCCTACGGTCTTGGCGTGCATCCGTGCGTCGCTGCGGTCCGGTCCCAGGCCGACGGGCACGTGCACCTTCCGCCGACCACTGGCGACAACATCGATGTACTGTGGAGACCTCACGCCCTACGTGTTGAGCAATTCGGCGGTACGTCCACCCGGCCTCCCGCATGCCCACTATACGCCCTCGCTCAAAGTCCGTCAACTGCACATACGGTTCACGTCCACGCTGTCGCGGCATGCTACCAGTGTTAAAGACTGCGATGGAGCTCCGTATGCCACGGCAAACTGGCTGACACTGACGGCGGCGGTGCACAAATGCTGCGCAGCTAGCGCCATTCGACGGCCAACACCGCGGTTCCTGGTGTGTCCGCTGTGCCGTGCGTGTGATCATTGCTTGTACAGCCCTCTCGCAGTGTCCGGAGCAAGTATGGTGGGTCTGACACACCGGTGTCAATGTGTTCTTTTTTCCATTTCCAGGAGTGTAGAAGACAACGCAGTCTGTGGGTGCGCCATTCTGTACGTCGTCTTTCTGCTGTAAGCGTGTGCTGTTCACAACGTGCAAGTGTGCTGTAGACAACATGGTTTATTCCTTAGAACAGAGGATTTGTCTGGTGTTGGAATTCCACCGCCTAGAACACAGTGCTGTTGCAACAAGATGAAGTTTTCAACGGAGGTTTAATGTAACCAAAGGACCAAGAAGCGATACAATAAAGGATCTGTTTGAAAAATTTTAACGGACTGGGAACGTGACGGATGAACGTGCTGGAAAGGTAGGGCGACCGCATACGACAACCACAGAGGGCAACGCGCAGCTAGTGCAGCAGGTGATCCAACTGCGGCCTCGGGTTTCCGTTCGCCGTGTTGCAGCTGCGGTCCAAATGACGCCAACGTCCACGTATCGTCTCATGCGCCAGAGTTTACACCTCTATCCATACAAAATTCAAACGCGGCAACCCCTCAGTGCCGCTACCATTGCTGCACGAGAGACATTCGCTAACGATATAGTGCACAGGATTGATGACGGCGATATGCATGTGGGCAGCATTTGGTTTACTGACGAAGCTTATTTTTCCCTGGAGGGCTTCGTCAATAAACAGAACTGGCGCATATGGGGAACCGAAAAGCCCCATGTTGCAGTCCCATCGTCCCTGCATCCTCAAAAAGTACTGGTCTGGGCCGCCATTTCTTCCAAAGGAATCATTGGCCCATTTTTCAGATCCGAAACGATTACTGCATCACGCTATCTGGACATTCTTCGTGAATTTGTGGCGGTACAAACTGCCTTAGACGACACTGCGAACACCTCATGGTTCATGCAAGATGGTGCCCGGCCACATCGCACGGCCGACGTCTTTAATTTCCTGAATGAATATTTCGATGATCGTGTGATTGCTTTGGGCTATCCGAAACATACAGGAGGCGGCGTGGATTGGCCTCCCTATTCGCCAGACATGAACCCCTGTGACTTCTTTCTTGAAAGACCAGGTGTATCGCCAGAATCCAGAAACAATTGAACAGCTGAAGCAGTACATCTCATCTGCATGTGAAGCCATTCCGCCAGACACGTTGTCAAAGGTTTCGGGTAATTTCATTCAGAGACTACGCCATATTATTGCTACGCATGGTGGATATGTGGAAAATATCGTACTATAGTGTTTCCCAGACCGCAGCGCCATCTGTTGTTGAAAATTGTAACTATTGTAATTTCGAAAGTTTGTCTGCCTGAAAATGTACTGTTGTCCCAAGCATATTGCAACAAACGGTGTATTTCTATCGCTGCTCGTTTAGTTTTTATTGCCGTTTCAAATATACCGGTCATTTTTGAAACACCCTGTATATTCATAAAGAAACGTTACAAATACTTTTGAAAGACACGTCAAGCAGACTCGCTGCAGGAGTAAAACATAATTTTTAGAGTTGTATACTGCCTCAATTTATTGAATTCAAACGCAGTACGTTTGCAGTTTGCAGTTAAGTCAACCCATATGATACTTCAGCGGTAGAAGAGTATTTTGTAACAGAATCCCGTTTTAAATAAAATATTTTATTTTTATATTCCTGTTTTTGAAGTTCATCTTCTGATTTGTATGATGCTGCCTCCACGAATTCTTCTCCTGTGCCAAACTTTTCATCTCAGAGTAGCATTTGCAACATACGTCTTGTAGCATTTGCTGGATACATTGCAGTCATTGTCGTTCCCTATAGATTTTATGCTTTGTAACTCGCTCGGGCCCTCTACTACAATGGAAGTTGTTCCCTGATATCTTAACCGATATCCCATCATCCTGTCCCTTCTTCTTGTCACTGTTTTCTATATTTTTTCCCTTGTTTATTCTGTGGAGAACTTTCTCATTCCTTACCTTATCAGTCAATCTAATTTTCAGCATTCTTTGTAGAACCATATCTCAAATTCTTCAATTCTCTTCTGTCCCGGTTTCCCCATAGCTCATGTTTCACTACGATACAATGCTGTGCTCCTTACGTAAATTCTCAGAGTTTTATTCTCCAAATTAAGGCCTATGTTTAATATTAATAGACTTCTCTCGGTCAGGAATGCCCTTTTTGACAGTGCCAGTCGTTTTATATCGTCCTGCTCCTTACACCATGGGTTCTCTAACGCCAGCTGTGATGTTAAGTTTATCGCTGTTTTCTTTTCTGTTACTTCCTCACTATTTTTGTCTTCCACAGATTTATTCTCAATCCATATTCTGCAGTCATTAAACTGTATATTCTGTTCAACAGATCATGTAACTCTTGCTCACTTTCGTTGATGGCGGTAATGTCACCAGAGAATCGTATTATTGATACCCTTTCACCTTAAATTCTAACCTCACTCTTTAACCTTTCCTTTATTAGTGTCGTTGCGTGTTCGATGTATAGCTTGATAGTAGGGGCGAAAGACTACATCCTTATCTTACATCCGTCCCAATTTTAGCAGTTCGGTCTTGCTTTTCCTATCTTATAACCGTGTTTAGTGGACAGGTGAAGGTAGACAATTACCTGGACACGACGCTATACTGACTTGCGTGTATAAGTCTTTACTGGCGTTACTTCAAGTCGCTGGCTTATCGAATTCAATCTCGGACCAATTTGTTTTTTGATTAGCACAAGGGCTCACTAAGATTTCATTGTTACCTGTTTCGAGTATTAGACAGTTTTTGCAGCATTTCTACAACCAATACAAATAATCTAGACTCATAATCCATTTAACCTGGATTTTACTGGGACTGTTTTAGGGATTTTTGCATTTACATTCACACTGAATATGTGAAAAGAAGCTCATACGGAATCCCGCTGACAGTACAATGCACGTCCATATTCTGTGGTACAAGTAGTGTAACAAATATTTACACCAGACATTCCAGTTGGCCTAACACAAGGGCAACTTTAATGACGCCTCTCCAGATATACCACGAACAAAACCAATTCATTCATTCCGTTACAGCGCCGCTGGAAGGCGTCAAGTACGACCGAGCGTAAAAATGGTGGGATTCGTTGTTCCCTATTTGAACCACAACATGCATCTGGTAGACACTCTGACATAAGGGATGATCTGTAGGTGTATTAAAAATATTCAGTGTTTCTGACTTACATGCTTGAAAAGTATAGAGTACTCCCTGTTCGTCGTAGATTTGTTCCTCCATTCTAGAATCATTAGGCTGCCGGAAATACATCAGTATCGATGATTACAATCTTTCAGCTCTGATAGAGACAGGTCCGGCGATATTATTGGTGTAGTATTAGGGAGGAGAGCCTAGAAGTCAAAACTGTGAAGTTATTTTTTTACTAAGATGGTATTTGTTCTTTCGGACATGTCCGAAAGAACAGATACCATGGGTGACCAAGCAGCTCGTTAGAATGAAATTACAATGAAATGAACACCCTTAGCTGCTTACAGGTGCTGACATACGTCAAAGGGGACAGATTAAAATGTGCGCCCCGACCGGGACTCGAACCCGGGATCTCCTGCTTACATGACAGACGCTCTATCCATCTGTGCCACCAAGGACACAGAGGACAGCGCGACTTCAGGAACTTATCTCTGGCACGCCTCCCACGAAACCCACATTCTCAACGTATTGTCCCGCACTACATTCGTAGTGCCCCCGCCCATTATACTCAATACTCGCGGCGCGTTGCCGATTGCCGTAAGAGTTCGGGCACTGTTTGTGCATTTGCACAGAAGAAGAAGATCGTCAAGTGGGCAGTGAGCCTTAACTATATATTTACTAAGATGGTATTGGTTCTTTCGGACATGTCCGAAAGAACAGATACCATCTGTGACCAAGCAGCTCGTTAGAATGAAATTACAATGAAATGAACACCCTTAGTGTACTCGGTGGCTCAGATGGATAGAGCGTCTGCCATGTAAGCAGGAGATCGCGGGTTCCAGTTCCGGTCGGGGCAAACATTTCCATCTGTCCCCGTTGACGTATATCAACGCCTGTAAGCAACTAAGGGTGTTCATTTCATTGTAATTTGATGTGAAGTTATTGTTCCTTGGCTCGTGGCTATGCGAGATCACACGCCATAATTTCATTGTGCATTACTTATCGCCTTTCATACTGAAGCCATACGAATGTAAATTGTGCTCCGCTGACAGAAACTTTTGTTTATCATTTGAAGCTGTTGCATACGAATTTCACGTGCTCTTGTTTCAGATAACATCATATCAAATACAGCCGTGTTTGTAGAGTAATTATTTCCCTGTTATTAAGTCAAACATCCAGCGTCCCGTGTTTGGACAGCTTACATGAAGACCGATGCGGAGGGCCGAGTGATGAGTGGACAAAACGCTAAAAATGTCGAAACGTGAATCGCCACCAATCTGCGAGTGAGCGGAAAGGGTAAGGTAGAGCAGAGGCCAGACCGGCCGTTGTCTGTGGCAGGGCAGGGCAGGGCGGCGCCACGCCCCCCACACGCAGCGGTTTCGTCGCGTCGGCCGCAGGTGCTGTGAGCAGCGCGTCGCGTCGCGTCGTGTTACACCGGGCTGCACCGCTGTTACGGCTGCCCGCTTTCATGTTAAATAACACGCCGCCACAAAGTGCGCAGGGGCACGTGTATCTTTTGTAATTTATATTTCACTGTCCCTCGCAAATGAAAAGAGTAAAGAGTTCATATTTCACAGCCTGAAACTGATGTTACCAGATTTAGGCGTCGTCTGCCGCGCCTGTATGTAATACGTGTGTTTTGCCCTACTCGTGCCGGTATCTGCAGATGCGTTCTCTGCAATATATCCCGTCACTGGCGTGATTGAGGTTCTTGAAGCTCTGAAAAGCCGCAGTTGAGGTTACTCGACGGGTCTGCTCATTACTGGTTATTGTAATGTGTAGAGATTTGCTGCAGTGCTTGACGCAGCATCGATGACACTAAGTTATCCACATCAAGAAATTTTTCTGTGCTTATCACCCCTAAAATTAGCTCTTAACTAATATCACACCTTGGAACATCATATTCATCTTAGTAATTTCTAATGTTGACTTAGATCATGAGGCATTTTTACTGCAAAGAATAACGATAGATATTGTGACCATCTGATTGACATACTATCAATCATTTTATTAATTTAGATAGAGTGATAATTAATACAAGGTTTCCGATACTTAAAATTGAAGATTGGGTAGGGTTGGATTGTTTGGGGGAAGAGACCAAACAGCGAGGACATCGGTCTCATCGGATTAGGGAAGGACGGGGAGGGAAGTCGGCCGTGCCCTTACAAAGAAACCATCCCGGCATTTGCCTCGAGTGACTTAGGGAAATCACGGGAAACCTAAATCAGGATGGCCGGACGAGGGATTGAACCGTCGTCCTGCCGAATGCGAGACTAGTGTGCTAACCACTGCGCCATCTCGCTCGGTACAATTGAAGGTATATTTGTGTAGGTAAATGAAAGGTCGTTAACACATAGCGAATGACTTCCTGAATATGTACTCCCACATCTGCGAACAATGAAGCATTGAATCGAAATTTGCACTAACTGAAAGCTAGTGGGAGGGGAGGGGGGAGATGGAAGAGAAATCTAGTGGGGAAGGGGTGAATGGAAACGTAGGAATAATGCAGGTGTATGTTACAAACTGAACAGACAGATAAAATATTACGAGCGATGGAGGGCCATTTCAAGGGAAGATAGCGTGAACAGAGGAATTAGAATATGAAAATCGAATAGTCGAGAATTTTCCTTATAGCACATACGAAGAGACAAAAATTTGAATGAGCTTTGTGATTCATTTACTGTATTCTGGCCAACATCAAAAGAAAAAAAAGGAAACTAATTCTAAACTATATTTTGACAACTGAAATAATGAAAAAAGTATCCAACTTAATAAGAGATCTGATTTGTTACTACTGTCGATAAGGCGTTGATCTATTGTTTCACGACACAAGCATAACAGAAGTTCGATGTTGGGGCTCGGCACCAATAATAGTGGACTCAATTTCATTTGTTAGGTGCAAAGGTACATTGTTTTACTGGCCAACAATACCTAAAACCCTCAGAGAACAAGTGGATAAATAAATACACGAGTTAAGATTTGAGTCAGATTTTTAAAACAATCCCGTTTTGCCAGGTCCGTGCATCTGCCTGTTTGCAACTCATATTCTCTTTACTTAAGTTTCATTTATACCCTGATGTTAAACAATATTTAGACAGAAATCTTCTGTAGCAGTGAAGAATTAGTATTACGGATATCTTACATAACCGCTTGTCAGGTTGGAAGATACCTTTCATTACGTAATATCATATATATGTAAGCATTTTTGATGAAATTAAGAGCAGCATTCTGCTGTGACCCATGCGGTCGAGACTGTTACAGATCCAAGTCTGTATCTGTAACGCAGTCTAATGAATATAGATCCACTAATCTATCATAATGTTATTCCATTTTTTATAAAAGGAAATGGTTCAAATGGCTCTGAGCACTATGGGACTTAACATCTGTGGTCATCAGGGCCTAGAACTTAGAACTACTTAAACCTAACTAACCTCAGGACATCACACACATCCATTCCCGAGGCAGGATTCGAACCTGCGACCGTAGCAGTCGCGCGGTTCCGGACTGAGCGCCTAGAACCGCTAGACCACCGCGGCCGGCTAAAAAGAAGTACCTGCTTGCACTTACGGAAAGCAGAAGTATTAAGATCAGTACCTCATTTCCTGTACATTATTGTATCTCTTCCATAAGAGATGTTAGCATACATATTTATAGCTCTCACTACTGCAATATCAACTACGTATCCAAAATCAACGGCCCATTATCCGATGTTCACATACATTTTAGCCAGCATGTTTTAAGTTAATGATATATTTGCGAAAAACGTTTTTTCGGGATGGTTGTTAGTACGCACTCGTGTCAGTGTAGATCAACCATGTCGGATTTATTATGAAGGAAACATACTTATCGTAAAAAATAACATCTCTTTCATCTTATAGAAACTAGTCGACATGCAATTAATTGACGACCAAGGACAGTTTTTAAAAACTTTACTCACAAATAGTGAATCAAATAGCGTTTGACGTTTGCTATGAATTGAAATCCTCTGACTGATAACAGATAACTTAGGTGCTGATGACGAGAACGCAAACTGATTCAATAAAAAGCACTGACTTGCGAACGGTGTTCAGTAAGTGTTACAAACAATTAAGCAGTTATGAATGAACTACGTAAACAGAATTAGGGTGCAAATTCTGTCAATAGCTAACTTTGTAAGCCGAACGTTGGTTGTAAATATATAAAGGGTGGTCAATTGGTCATGACCGGGCCAAATATCTCACGAAATAAAGGTCAAACGAAAAAACTACAAAGAACGAAACTTGTCAAGCTTGAAGGGGGAAACCAGATGGCGCTTGGTTGGCACGCTAGATGGCGCTGCCATCGGTCAAACGGAACTCAACAGCGTTTTTTAAAATAGGAACCCCATTTTTTATTACATATTCGTGTATTACGTAAAGAAATGTGAATGTTTCAGATGGGCCACTTTTTTCGCTTTGTAATAGATGGCACTGTAATAGTCACAAACATATGGCTCACAATTTTAGACGGACAGTTGATAACAGGTAGGTCATTTAAATTAAAATACAGAACCTAGGTACGTTTGAATATTTTATTTAGGTTGTTCCAATGTGATACATGTACCTTTGTGAACTTATCATTTCTGAGAACGCATGCTGTTATAGCGTGATTACCTGTAAATACCACTCGCTTCCCGCGCCCGGGTTCCCGGGTTCGATTCCTGGCGGGGTCAGGGATTTTCTCTGCCTCATGATGACTGGGTGTTGTGTGCTGTCCTTAGGTTAGTCAGGTTTAAGTAGTTCTAAGTTTTAGAGGACTGATGACCATTGTTGTTAAGTCCCATAGTGCTCAGAGCCATTTGAACCATTTTTTTGTAAATACCACATTAATGCAATAAATGGTCAAAATGATGTCCGTCAACCTAAGTGCATTTGGCAATACGTGTAACGACATTACTCTCAACAGCGATCAGTTCTTGCACATGCATTGGTATGCGCTGACGCATGTCAGGCGTTGTCGGTGGATCACGATAGCAAATATCCTTCAACTTTCCCCACAGAAAGAAATCTGGGGACGTCAGATCCGGTGGACGTGCGGACCATGGTATGGTGCTTCGACTACCAAGCCACCTGTCTTTAAATATGCTATTCAATACAGCATCAACAGCACGCGAGGTATGTGCCGGACATCCATCATGTTGGAAGTACATCGCCATTTTGTCATGCACTGAAATATCTCGTAGTAACATCGGTAGAACATTACGTAGGAAATCAGCATACATTGCACCATTTAGATTGCCATCGATAAAATGGGGGCCAATTATCCTTTCTCCCATAATGCTGCACCATACATTAACCCGCCGAGTTCGCTGATGTTCCACTTGTCGCAGCCATCGTGGATTTTCCGTTGCCCAATAGTGCATATTATGCCGGTTTACGTTACCGCTGTTGATGAATGACTCTTCATCGCCAAATATAACGCATGCAAAAAATCTGTCATCGTCCCGTAATTTCTCTTGTGCCCAGTGGCAGAACTGTACACGACGTTCAAAGTTGTCGCCATGCAATTCCTGGTGCATAGAAATATGGTACACGTGCAATCGATGTTGATGTAGCATACTCAACACTGACGTTTTTGAGATTCACGATTCTCGCACAACTTGTCTGCTACTGATGTGCGGATTAGCCATGACAGCAGCTAAAACAACTTGGGCATAATCATTTGTTGCATGTCGTGGTTGACGTTTCACATGTGGCTGAACACTCCCTGTGTCTTTAAATAACGTAACTATCCGGTGAACGGTCCGGACACTTGGATGATGTCGTCCAGGATACCGAGCAGCATACATATCACACGGCCGTTGGGCATTTCGAGTACAACAGCCATACATAAACACGATATCGACCTTTTCCGCAATTGGTAAACGGTCCATTTTCACACGGGTAATGTATCACGAAGAAAATACCGCCCGCACTGGCGGTATGTTACGTGATACCACGTACTTATACGTTTGTGACTATTATAGCGCTATCTATCACAACGCGAAAAAAGTGGCCCAACAAAAACATTCATATTTCTTTACGTATTACACGAATATGTAATAAAAATTGGGATTCCTATTTAAAAAAAAACGCTGTTATTTCCGTTTGACGTGTGGCAGCGCCATGTTGCAGGCCAACCATAGCGCCATCTGGTTTCCCCCTTCAAGCTAGACGAGTTTCGTTCTTTGTATTTTTTTCGTTTGATGCTTATTTCGTGAGATATTTGGCCCGGTCACTATAAATGGACCACCCTGTATATATATAAATATCAGCATTCGCTGAGAGAAATTTTCAGTTTTATAACTTGTGTTGTATTGTAGTGGCAGCATAAATATAACTGTGACGTGGCTATTGTATTTCGAATTTCATCGCTCACTTGAACCTCTTCTTTGTTACGTTGATCCCGTGTCACCTAAATCGCGTAGAACTTCGTCGTCTACATTGGTCGGCTGCATACGTTACACAGTATTAAATAAATTATTAACTCTTGATAGTAAAACGCATCGTCCGGTGTAAAGAATTCATATGTATCTTCTTCGCAATAATATAAAATCCAAAACGGCCCTTAACGTCCTTGGCTGTAACTCTCACGTCTTTGACACTTCCTGTTCAGACGTGGTTTGAAGTAAGTTGACAATATTACGGAATAATTTCTTCTTACGAATTCAGCGTTCTTCAAGTCTCCGATGTCGTGTTGTATGAAGATTACAGCTCTGTGCGCCGCTGTGGGTGTTGTCGAATGGGCTACTTCCTCGTGATTTTCACAACTGCCATTTAATCAAATATTTTCCTTTCCAAAATCATTTCCCTGAAAGGGATAACGCAAGCATTGCGGTATATGCGCAGTGGGGTGGGGTGGGGAAAGCAACAAATTGAACAAAGTGTTAGCAAAAGGGAGGTGTCGAGCTCTGTACTAACATTGTGTTTTTACAGTTGTTCGCTACACATTACTGCTTGCACAACGCTGGGGGCGTGGAGGAGCCGGGGCGTTGGAGTGACGTCATCCTCAGAATAAATAATTGTATGACCTGTTTTCTGCTCATGTGTTGTATATTCCTCGGATCAGAAATCGTTCTATTCTTTCCGTTGCATTCTGCTGACCCCACGAGATGAGATGGAGGCGACTGAGAGCACTGGGTGCACGCGGTGTAAATCGAGGTACATGTCGGCAAGAATAACTCTTCCTGTCTAGGTTCAGGTGCTTTGGTGGAAACAGCTAGCCTTAGTTGCGGGATTGAAGCAGAGCTAGTGTTTTTGCAATATCGATACCAGAAGTGATTGCGGACCTCTGGTTGGGAGCCGAACGGAAGGCTTAAACCAGAGGCTCAGAACACACTGTAACGATGTGGGATGCGAATGTTTCTACCTCCGATGTCGGATGGGGAACTATAGGACCCATCTAGAATAGGGCAGAGTTTCAGTACATGCAGCAACTACTAGGCTACTGAGAACGGGTGGCGTGCACATGTGTGTTTTTAGGATAGAAATATCATGCCAAGGGCCCGATAAGATGCATTCTGATCTGAGACGGGGGGGATACGATCCCCATTAATTAACTGAAGTAGCATTCGTCATGTAAGATTCGAGAAAGAAAATTTTAATAATGTATTACAGTAGTTAACTGTAGGAGTATCTATGAAAATGTTCCAGAATCGTCTATCTTATAAACGGTAAAAATGTCCGCATAGTACTTTGGACAGAAATCTGTTTGAAATCAGAGCAGAAATGAAATTCCAAATTCCTACTGAATTGTATATTACAAAAATAGGTTGAACACTGGTGGTGGAGGTGTGTTTATAGCCATAAAAACATTGTAACTTCAAGCGAAATTAGTACAAATAGCAAATGGCAACAGCAGTGAGAATTCCGACTGGAGCGTGTAGCGGAAAGACAGGGTGAGCGACGATGATGAAGGAGTCTCTATGACCGTAAAAATTGCGATGATCTAGTTATGTAGTAGAAAGTCCGAGAGCAAAATAATTTGGGTGAAGTTAAGCGCTCAACACGGATCAGACGTGTCAGGAGCAACAGCGGTGGGCTGTTTGAGGATAAATTCGGAGAATATTTCGGTAAACTGGATGGTAGTGTTTTAGTAGTAGGTGGAGGTTTCATCCGAACAACTGTATTGTCGGGGACTGTAGTGATTAGGGTGGGCAGTGTGGACGGGGAAACGTGTGAAATTGATGTAGAAGTGTTATGTGAAAATTAATGCGGTGAATCTGAGAATGTAACATCTTAGATCTTCTGATAAAAAAAAAACTGGAACTTTTCGATTCAGTTAGCGTGTAATATCGAATCAGCGATCTTACAGCAGTTGCAGCTGAATACGGTTGTAAATAGAAATACAGAGAAAGGTATGGGGATCTGTCTATCTAAGATGAGCGACATGACACAGATTTCAGACTGCCTGATTTCATCTCCAGTACTAACAATACTGAGTATCAATAACGTTCATGATTATTTTACAATACGCCAAAGACAGGTTGGCTCTGAGCACTATGGGACTTAACATCTGTGGTCATCAGTCCCCTAGAACTTAGAACTACTTAAACCTAACTAACCTAAGGACATCACACACATCCATGCCCGAGGCAGGATTCGAACCCGCGACCGTAGCGGTCACGCGATTCCAGACTGAAGCGCCTAGAACCGCACGGCCACACAGGCCGGCCCATAGACAGGTACGTGTCGATGAAAGTTATGGGGGAGGGTACAGACCCGCCGTCGTTAAACAGCCGTGGTAGAATTTCTGCTACGAAAAATATTCACTGTACATTTAAACGTAGTTAACGCCTCTCAAACAAACATTAAAAAGCAAAAATTAGCGTAAGGAGAGTCACGCTAGAAGCGTACAACAAATTCCAAAGTAACATTCTATCTATCGACTTGACAGAAAACCGGAAGCAGTTTTGTTCTAATGATAAATCAGTAAAGAGATCGAAACCATCCGTGCAGACACTCACCGGCCATAATGACATCGATACAGGATGATACAGAAAGTCCAGATACAATTTTTTTTTGTACAAAAACGTTTTCACTGAGGAAGACAGCACTGTAGTTCCTCCTTTAAATCTCCGAAAGAATGTCATAATTGTAAATATGAAGTACGTGACCACGGCATAGCAAATTAATTGAAATCGCTCAACAGAGGAAAGGCCGCTGGACGTATGAGTTACAAATACAGTTCTGCGTATAGTTTGTGAAAGAACATGATCCTGTTTTAACTACATAGTACTGTAGGCCATTGGAGGATGGAAGCGTTCCTGTGGCTGGAGAAAAGCGTAGAGCATTCCTGTTTTCCTCTAGGAGTCGAAATATCACCTCCAGGAATGTTTCAGCTATTTGTGGGACAGATAGATACATTATTGAGCTACCTGTCAGACAAGAAGGAACATTTAGCTGTTTGTGGAGATTTCAGTGTACGTTTCTTAAAAGATACGGAGAAGAAAAATGAACTGGGATCACTATTTAGATGTTACAGTCTAATTTCATTAATTAATTTTCCAATTCGTATGCAGAAAGATAGTAGGGTCCACAATGAAAACATTTTTCCAGACATTGTTTGGGATGAAACAATTAATGTGTACTCAATTATCAGTGGAATATCTGATCATGATGCGCAATTAATGGTAATAAACAGTGTAGTTCCCTACAGACTGAGGCAGGTTCATACAAAGCAGTATAGTTTATTAATGAGAAAAGGATACAGTGTTAAAAGAGGTGGTATGAGATGAGCTATATCTAGAAAAAGATGCTGATACCAAATTCAATTTATTCTGCAGGAAATTCCTGTCAATATTTGAAAGTTGCTTTGCTAAACATCTATCCAGAAAGTCCATAAAAAAAGTTAGCCACAGATTAATAAGGGAATTAAAACTTCGTGTAAGAGGAGGAGGGAAACATGTACAAAGGACACATTAGCTCAAAATCCGAAATTACCAACGTCCTGGCAGAAACTAGTAACGGAAATAGTAAGATTAAAATGGTGTGGAATTTTGTCAAACGGGAGATAGGGCAGCCAGTGGAAGTACAAGATGCTGTGCTAAATGACAATACTTTGACCGAGAATTTACAAGTTTCAAGAACTTTTAACCATCACTTCCTAAATGCAGCAGCAAAAATGGAATTAAATGGTTCACTTGAAGAACCAAGAAAATGTATTATATATGTCATTAAACAAAACTTGAAGTAACTACAAACAGCACCAGTATGCTTCAATGAAATGAATAAAATTATAAAAAAATTAAAAACCATACCTCATATGATGTTGATGGAATTTCAGACCGAAACCTGAAAAGTTATTCTAACCTATGCGAAATATTGGTTGAGATACATGTAATGCATTAATGGTACAGTTAACTTTACCAACCAGTTTGGAATACTTAGTTATAAAAACATAGCTAAAATGTTAAATAATTATCGAGCAATTTCCTTACTGTCATTTTCTTCTAAAATATTCGGAGAATTAATGAACACATCACTCTCATATTTAACTAGGAAAATGGTTCAAATGGCTCTGAGCACTATGGGACTTAACATCTATGGTCATCAGTCCCCTAGAACTTAGAACTACTTAAACCTAACTAACCTAAGGACATCACACAACACCCAGCCATCACGAGGCAGAGAAAATCCCTGACCCCGCCGGCAATCGAACCCGGGAACCCGGGCGTGGGAAGCGAGAACGCTACCGCACGACCACGAGATACGGGCAACTAGGAAAATGTATTTGGCATATCACAGTTAGGATTCCAGAAGAGTTGCTCGACAGAAACTGCTAAAAAATTGAATAGAACAAAAAATTTTAAAAAATAAAAATAATAAATACTTACATTTAAGTGTACTTTCATGAGTAGGATTAAATAATATTGTGTTCACTAATGTTAAAACTAATAAGTTATACACATCCTGAAAACTGTTTCGTTCCGTACCATTTTGGATGTAAGAATCGTTCAAATGATCTATGGAACATATAACTACCTACCTACCTATCTAAGTAACTAACTAACTAACTTACTAAGTAACTGACCTATACGCCTGACGTCGGTCTGTTGCAGAATGAAGGCCGAAAATCTGGTCTGTAGGAATCAGCATGAGTTCAGAAATCAACGCTCTTGTGAAACCCAGTTCACGCTGTTCGTCTATGAGACCCAGGAAGCAGTAGATACAGGCACCCAGGTGGGTGCCGTGTTCATTGACTTCTGGAAGGAATTCGATACGGTTCCGCATTGTCGTCAAGTGACCAATATACGAAAGTAATATCTGACCACCGTGTGATTGGGTTGAAAAGGTTTTAGCAAACAGTACACAAAACGTCATTCTCAACCGAGAGGAATATTCAGGTGTAAAAGTAACTTCGGATGAACCCGAAGAGTTTGTTAAAGGAGCATTGCTTTTTACGATATCTATAAATGACCTAGTAGCTAAGGTCGAAAACTCCTATAGGCTTTTCGAGAATGATGCTATTCTACACAGAGAAGTCGCTACACTACAAAATTGCAGAAAAATGCAAGGAGACCTGTAGAGGTTTGCAGGGAACGCCAACTGACTCTCAAAATAAACCAGATTAACAAGGTACGCATACATGAACAGAAAGATTGCAAGACAATCATTGGAAATATTTGCTTCTATAAAACATCTTGGATTTCGTACGGAACGACCACATAATACCATGAGCAGTTAAAGCAGGTGCCAGACTGAGATTCAATGGAAGAATCCAAAGGATTTGTTGTGCATTAGCGTAGGAGAAAACTTACAAAATCCTCGTTTGACCAACTCTTGAATGTTACTCAGCTGTCTGGAATCTGTGCCATACAGGTTTGTTGGAGAAAATAAAGCAGATCAAATGATGTTCAGCACGTGTCGTTATAGGTTTATTTAGTCAACACGAAAGCTTCACGCAGATGCTCAAGAAACTCCAGTGGCAGACGTTTTCTGCGTCATGGCGTGGTTTACTGTTTAGGATCCGAGAGTGTATGCTCATCAACCAATGTACTCCTTCCTCCTACGTGTATCCGGCGAAAAGACCGTGAAGAGAAAATGAGATATATTCGAACGCTCACAGATGCCTACCGGCAAACGTTCGTTCCGCGAACCATTCGTGACTGGAACGGAAATAAGGGGCAGTGACAACAGTACGCAAAAGTACTCTCCACCACTCTCCGTAATGCATCTTTCAGAATGTCATTGTAGGTGTAATTGTAGATTCAAACTCCGTACTTTCCTTCTCAGATCTTCCTAGTCTCTATACTTGAGTCGACTGGGATGGGTAGTCTAGTGAACACGACCCACGGATTAAGAATAAAACGAAGAAAGGAGAAAGTAGTGACGAGTACCAGAAATAAGATTGTCGATGAATTAAGGACCAAGAAGTAGACGAAGTTGCGCTCTGCTCTGTTGGGAGCAAAATAACTTGTGGTAAATAAAGCAAGAAGAACGTAAAAAGCAGATTATCACAGCGGTGAGAGCATGCCAGGCGAAGATTATCCTAGTACGAAATATAGGCTGAGGATGAAATTTCTGAGAATGTACGTTTGGAGCACAGCATTGTGTGACAGTTAATCATGGACTGTGCGAAAACTAGAAAAGAAGAGAAGCGGAGAGTTTGACACGTGTTAAAGAATCATGTTGAACTTCAGGTGGGCTGATGAAACAAGGAATGAGAAGATTCTCCGCAGAACCTTTGAAGAGAGGATTTTAGAACATGACAAGTACAAGGGACATCATGATAGAACATGTGGTAGGACCTCAGTGGTACTATAGTGAACCGTAGAGTGTAGAAAGTATAGGGGAAGACAAACATAAATACATCCGACAAATAATTGAGGACGCAGGGTGCCGTAGCTACTCTGACTGACATGAAAGAGTTACACGAATGGGGGACTGAAGGTGGGCCGCATCAAACAAGTCAAAGGAATGGAGACAAAAAAAAGTTGAAATTGAGATTCCTAATCACGTCCAAACCTCCGCCTTTTATGCTCAGACTTGCAGAATGTTTCCCATTCGTTGGTTATTCATTCATTTTTTCATGAATATCTCCAAGTGCGCGGTCCACGTTCGGAGATCTGAGGGGGGAACTAGTATGGAATCTTTTGACAATGGAGAGATCATCTCGACACATCTTTAGTTACAGGCTATGTCTGTCTTTAATGCACAGGTTCCCTATTCTTCTGCATCCTCATGCTGTTGATCATTGATGATTCATCCACCTTTCAGGGGCAGTTTTCCACTCCAAGAACAAATATTTAATGAACTAAAAGGCGAGTTACAGTAAAAATATAGGAGGGCTATTCGGAAATTAAGGTCCGATCGATCACGAAATGGAAACATTGAAAATTCGGTGAAGCTTTGCATAGCTGTGTTGGACAGTCTCTTGTACGCCCGTCGACCGCGTCAAGTCACTCTCTTCGTTCTGAATGCACAGTGAGCACGGAAAGACGCCTAGAAAATAATATCTTCCGCCAAGTGTAAGGGCCCCCGAAAGATTTCTCTTGACTTTATACAACCCACACAATGTAACTGTCATGTATTTCTTTCTTCCTGACAATTCTCAGCCGCACTCTACAGGGACAATGAGGCGGCTCCTTCAGCGTTAGCGATGAGAGGTGTTCGATTACGCACCATACAGCCCGGACTGTACTGCGTCCAATTTTCTTCTCTGCTCACATGAACAGCTGACCATGAACACAACATTTTGGCACAGCCAACAAGTTGCAGATCAGCGTAGAGATTTGGCAGAAAGAACAGGCGGCTGACTTCTACGACCAGGGTTTTGGAAAGTTGGTACAATGCTACGACAAATCACTCAGTCGGAACGACGAATATGTGGAGAAAAAAATGAAAGTTGAAGCTAGCTGTGCTAATAAAACATTTTGGATTTTCACTGCAGTTTCCATTTTGCTACCGATTGGACCTTAGATTAGATTAGATTAGATTTACTTTCATTCCAATTGATCCGTAGTGAGGAGGACCTCCAGGATGTAGAACATGTCAGAAAAACAACAATACAAGACAAATATTTACAACTAAAACAAATAAGCTAATGTACCATTCCGCAGGTCCCAAGTGGAATGATCGTCATTTCTTAATGAACACTATATGAAAGAATGATTTTACAAATACTAATGCACTGAATTTAAAATAAAAGAAGTTTTTTTATTTATTTATAAGGTAATAAAGGTGTAATACAACTACTATAATACTTATTTACAAGGAAGACATTACTGCACTGAAATTGTGCTGAAGTTATATTGTACTTATATACACACACACACACAAATCAGTTGGTTCTACTGAGAAATTCATCAATGGAGTAGAAGGAGTTGGCCACCAATAAATCCTTAAGACTCCTCTTAAACTGAATTTCGTTGGTTGTTAAGCTTTTTACGGCTGCTCGCAAGTTATTGAAAATGTGTGTTCCTGAATAATGCACACCTTTTTGTACAAGACTAAGTGACTTTAAATTCCTGTGAAGATTATTCTTATTTCTAGTATTGAATCCATAAATTGAGCTGTTGGTTTGAAAAAGGGATATATTTTTAATGACAAATTTCATTAAAGAATAAATATATTGGGAAGCTGTAGTTAGTATCCCTAGTTCCCTAAACAGGCTTCTGCAGGATGTTCTTGAGTTCACGCCACATACAACTCGTACTGCACGTTATTGTGCCCGGAAAACTCTAGCTTGGATTGATGAATTACCCCAAAAAGGAATCTCATATGACATTATGGAATGAAAGTAAGCATAGTATGCCAGCTTTTTCATTTTTGTATCACCTATGTCTGACAAAATTCGCATTGCAAATAGAGATTTGTTAAGACGCTTCAGCAGTTCAGTGGTGTGCTTTTCCCAGTTGAATTTATTATCAAGCTGTAATCCCAAGAATTTAACACTGTCCACTTCTTCTATCTGCTTGTCATCGTATGTTAGGCATAAGCTCGTGGGAAACCCATTACAAGTTCTGAACTGCATGTAGTGTGTTTTTTCAACGTTTAGTTACAAGGAATTGGATAGGAACTAGTGATTAATGTCCACAAATATTTTATTAGCTGATCTTTCTAAGACTACGCTTGATTTGATATTTATTACAATGTTTGTATCATCGGCAAACAAAACGAACTTGGCATCTGGTAACGTTACTGATGAAAGGTCATTGATACACTCCTGGAAATTGAAATAAGAACACCGTGAATTCATTGTCCCAGGAAGGGGAAACTTTATTGACACATTCCTGGGGTCAGATACATCACATGATCACACTGACGGAACCACAGGCACATAGACACAGGCAACAGAGCATGCACAATGTCGGCACTAGTACAGTGTATATCCACCTTTCGCAGCAATGCAGGCTTCTATTCTCCCATGGAGACGATCGTAGAGATGCTGGATGTAGTCCTGTGGAACAGCTTGCCATGCCATTTCCACCTGGCGCCTCAGTTGGACCAGCGTTCGTGCTGGACGTGCAGACCGCGTGAGACGACGCTTCATCCAGTCCCAAACATGCTCAATGGGGAACAGATCCGGAGATCTTGCTGGCCAGGGTAGTTGACTTACACCTTCTAGAGCACGTTGGGTGGCACGGGATACATGCGGACGTGCATTGTCCTGTCGGAACAGCAAGTTCCCTTGCCGGTCTAGGAATGGTAGAACGATGGGTTCGATGACGGTTTGGATGTACCGTGCACTATTCAGTGTCCCCTCGACGATCACCAGTGGTGTACAGCCAGTGTAGGAGATCGCTCCCCACACCATGATGCTGGGTGTTGGCCCTGTGTGCATCGGTCGTATGCAGTCCTGATTGTGGCGCTCACCTGCACGGCGCCAAACACGCATACGACCATCGTTGGCACCAAGGCAGAAGCGACTCTCATCGCTGAAGACGACACGTCTCCATTCGTCCCTCCATTCACGCCTGTCGCGACACCACTGGAGGCGAGCTGCACGATGTTGGGGCGTGAGCGGAAGACGGCCTAACGGTGTGCAGGACCGTAGCCCAGCTTCATGGAGACGGTTGCGAATGGTCCTCGCCGATACCCCAGGAGCAACAGTGTCCCTAATTTGCTGGGAAGTGGCGGTGCGGTCCCCTACGGCACTGCGTAGGATCCTACGGTCTTGGCGTGCATCCGTGCGTCGCTGCAGTCCGGTCCCAGGTCGACGGGCACGTGCACCTTCCGCCGACCACTGGCGACAACATCGATGTACTGTGGAGACCTCACGCCCCACGTGTTGAGCAATTCGGCGGTACGTCCACCCGGCCTCCCGCATGCCCACTATACATCCTCGCTCAAAGTCCGTCAACTGCACATACGGTTCACGTCCACGATGTCGCGGCATGCTACCAGTGTTAAAGACTGCGATGGAGTTCCGTATGCTACGGCAAACTGGCTGACACTGACGGCGGCGGTGCACAAATGCTGCGCAGCTAGCGCCATTCGACGGCCAACACCGCGGTTCTTGGTGTGTCCGCTGTGCCGTGCGTGTGATCATTGCTTGTACAGCCCTCTCGCAGTGTCCGGAGCATGTGTGGTGGGTCTGACACACCGGTGTCAATGTGTTCTTTTTTCCATTTCCAGGAGTGTATATACAAGAGTAGTAAGGGTCTTAAAATGGAACCTTGTGGGACCCCACATGTAATTAGTTCCCAGTTGGGTGATGCCTGATCGCTTGATACATGCCTCTTTCCTATTAACACCCTTTGTTTCCTGCCAGAGATATAAGATTTGAACCATTTTGCAGCATTTCCTGTTACACTATAATATTCTAATTTACTTAAAAGGATATTGTAATTTACACAGCCAAATGCCTTTGATAGATCACAAAATATACCAGTTGCCTGCAATTTCTTATGTAATGAATTAAGCACATTTTCACTGTAAGTGTAGATAGCCTTCTCAATATCAGAACCCTTTAGAAATTCGAACTGTGACTTTGACATTATGTTATTTGAAATAAGATGGTTATAAAGCCGAATGTACATTACTTTTTCTAAAATTTTTGAGAATGTTGGCAAAAGTGAAATTGGACGGAAATTTGATGCTATTTCTTTATCTCCATTCTTAAACAGTGGCTTAACTTCAGCATATTTTAACCATTCAGGAAATACTCCACTGATAAACGACTGGTTACACCGATAGCTTAATATGTTACTTGACTGAGAATCACGTTCTCTAATTAGCTTTGTTGATATTTCATTATACCCACTAGATTTCGAAATAGCTATCGTACTATTTACTAAATTAACAAAATGTTTCAAATGGCTCTGAGCACTATGGGACTTAACATCTAAGGTCCTCAGTCCCCTAGAACTTAGAACTACTTAAACCTAACTAACCTAAGGACATCACACGCATCCATGCCCGAGGCAGGATTCGAGCCTTGGGCCATAGCGGTCGCGCGGTTCCAGACTGTAGCGCCTAGAACCGCTCGGCCACCCCAGGCCGGCTACTAATTAACAGTCCTCTTTTTGATGTGCACGTTAATAGAGGATAACGTGGTGTGTAATAATTAAATAAAAAGAGCAATGAATCTATTAAATATAAAACTTGAAATTGTTGATGTGCATACATAACGACGAGCATATATTACTTGGAAGAAAACCGAAGTCGTGTAAGAGGCTGATTAGCAAGCAGTCCTGAGTCGACTTCGTGTAAGAGGAAGAAAAACGCAATAACTTCATGAAAGCAAGGATGCAAAGAGGGAACAACACTCATCAAAGACAAATCATTTTGAGGTACGACTATAGGCCTGTTCGCCACTCAGTGATAGATCCTTGTCGCTACTCATTTAAAATCTCAGTGTAATGTTCGACGTCATACAAGAAATTTCATGAAAATTTTGTGTAGAAATGCACTCGAATAGTACGCTTGTGATGTACGGCTGCTCTGTATTCACAGTAGGATGACGCGCGCGAGGGAACACATCGTTCCTCTGTCTGTGTTAGCGCTGTGTCTGTGAAGCAAGATCGTCTATTAACGTAAACGGAATCCCGGAAATGCTCGTAAACCTACGCTATTTGATTAAACTTTATGCCGGCTTTGCGAAGAAAGAACCTGATTTAAAAAGAAACCTCACCGGCGGCATCGCCAGTGTAGCGAGTTCCAGTGTTGTAGCGTTTCCACGGAATTTACGTCAGGGCCCGAGAAGCAAGCGCTGTGGCCGGTCTTTTAAAGTTGTATAAAGCGAGCAGGGAAGCATTCATGCTTGTGTTTAAGCTATTAAAGAGCGAGCTTTTGTGGCAAAGAGCCCAGGGAGGCTGAATACTCTTTTCGGCTTAGATGCCTGGACCGGAGCGTAAGACTTGCCTTTCATCCACGCTGCTTAGCCGCCGAGGCCCGGCGCTGCGTGGCGTCGCTGCGGCGGCTTATTCGCGTATTTAGCAGCAACTCTTTGCGGAAACTTTGTGCTGCCGCACATAAAAATGTACGTACGCGGGGCGCCGCAGCACAGCGACAGAATGCGACCGACATGTGCAGTAACACAACACACGCCGTTCCCCGTCTCTATATTTTTCTCCCGCCGCTCGCCTGAAAAGATTACGCCGAATGAAAACCGTGCGTCTTAGAACCACCGCTTTGTCGGAACACACTTTCCACGCTCAAGAGCAGGTTCGCTTCAAAGAGTTGTGAAAGATCGGTAAGGGGAAACGAGATTACGATTACTGGTATCAAGGCGTCCGCATTCAAATTCTGCCCGCTGTTGACAGTGCCAGATGTTGTTGCGATACGTCATCGTAACTCATTTGTGTAAGTAAAGTCGTCCACCTCCATACACTACGGAAATAAATGTGGAGTTCCATTGAGCAGGTGTTGCTGAATGTCCCAGACGTGAAGGCTTTGACGAATACAGGCGGCGTCGGCGATTTAACTATGTGACAGCCCGCAGTAATATTTTCAGAAACAAAATTGTATTTTATCAGTCAAAGTCTGAAGAGCTGTGGAAAACATAAACATACAAATCTCTTAACCAGTTTCGTAAGACAAAGACGGTTCTCCCTTCTACAATTTAACCAAGTGCATTTGCGTTATTACCAACAACGTATTATTCCGTATTTACCGATCTGAATGTGAAACGACATAAGAAGTCACCCCCATTCTACCAAAGACTTTGTCAAAAGGGCGGTGGAGCGGACAGAGGTTCACGACACTCTCTTGTCCTTGGAATGGAAAACTACCCCTAAACGAGGACGAATCAGCAATGTTGAACGACATGAGAGTGCAGAAGACGATGGAAAACACTACATTAAAAACACAAAGGATTCCGGAATAGACCTCCATTCGGACCTCCGGGCGGGGACTGCCACGGAGGAGGCGATCATGAGAAAAACACTGAATAATCAACAAAAGGATAAGGTTCTGCGAGTAAGGGAGAGAGATATCAGAAGCTTGAACACGGTAGTAAGGTAGAAAATCTGACAAGGGGAATACAACGGCTCAGTCTAGGTATAGTAGGGGTCAGTGAAGTGAAACGGAAAGAAGACAAGGATTTCTAGTCATATGAGTATACAGTAATGTCAACAGGAGAAGAAAATGGTGTAATGAGATTAGGATTCGCTATGAATAGGAAGGTATGGCAGAGAGTGTGTTACTGCGAACAGTTCTGTGATAGGGTTCTTCGTATAAGAATCGACAGCAGACCAACACCGACAACGATGGTTCTAGTATACATATTGACGTCGCAAGCTGAAGATGAAGAGCTAGAGAAAGTACATGAGGACATCGAAAGGTTAATGCAGTAGGTAATGGGAGATAAAAATCTAGTAGTCAAGGGGAACTCGAAAGTAGTTGTGGGGGAAGGAGTAGAAGAAATGGTTACAGGAAAATATGGGCTTGGGACAAGGAGTGAGTGGGAAGAAATACTAATTAAGTTGTGTAATAAATTTCAGATGGTAATAGCGATTACTCTGCTCAAGAATCACAAGACGAGGAGGTATACTTGGGAAAGGCTCGGTGACAGGGAAACATTTCAGGTAGATTACGTCGTGTCAGACAGAGATACCGAAATCAAATACTGGATTGCAGGGCGTACCCAGGAGCAGATACTGACTCAGATCACAATGTACTAGTGATGAAGAGTAGGCTGTCGTGTAAGAGATTACTCACGAGGAATCAATTACTCACGAGGAAATGGGATAGAGAAGTGCTAAGGAATGACGAGATAGGCCTGGAGTTCTCGAAGGCTATAGATAAAGCAGTAAGGACTAGCTCAGTAGGCAGTACCGTTGAAGAGGAATGGACATCCCCAAAACCGGCAATTACCGAAATTGCAAAGAAAAACATAGCTCCAAATAAGGCAACTGCGTAGAAACCGTGGGTAATTGAGGAAATATTTCAGCTGATCGATGACAGAAGAAAGTACAAAAATGTTCAAGGAAATTCAGGCAGAAAGAAATACAGATCACAGAGGTATGAAATAAATAGGAAGTGCAGGGAAACTAAGACGAAATGGCTGCATGAAAATGCGAAGAATTCGAAAAAGGAATGAAGCGAGGGTGGAAGCATTAGGATTGCAACGGGAATTCCACTTTTAAAGCCAGAGGAAACAGTACACTGAAGGCCTCTTTGAGAGGGAAGATTTGTCTGACGTTTTAGCAAATGGAACGGGAGTCGATTTGGAAGAGATAGGGGATACAGTATTGGAATCAGAATTTAAAAGAGCTTGGGGTCCTTAAAATCAAATAAGGCAGAATGGTTAGATAACATTCCATCAGAATTTCTATAATCATTAGTTGAAGTGGCAACAAAACGACTATCCATGTTGGTGTGTAGGATGTACGAGTCTGGCGACATACAGTATGACTTTCGGGATAATATCATGCACACAGTTCCGAAGAATGCAAGAGCTGAGAAGTGCGATAATTATCGCACAATGAGCTGAACAGTTCATGCGTACTAATTGCTGACAAGAACAGTATACAGAAGAATGGAAAAGAAAATTGAGGATGAGTTGAATGACGATCAGTTCGGCTTTGGAAAATGTGAAGGCATCAGAGAGGCAATTCTGACTTCTGGTTGATAAAGGAAAAAAGACTAAAGAAAATTAAAGATACGTTCATAGTATTTGTCGACCAGGAAAAAGTATTCGACAATGTAACATGGTGAGAAAAACCTGAGAAAAACAGGGGTAAGGTATCAGGAGAGACGGGTCATATTCAGTATGCACAAGAGCCAAGAAGGAATAATAAGAGTGGATGACCAAGAACGAAGTGCTCCGATTAAAAAGAGTGTAAGACGGGGATGTGGTCTTTCGCCCCTAGTGTTCAATCTGTACATCGGAGCAGCAATGATGGAAATTAAACAAAGCTGTAGGTGTGGGTTTAAAATTCAAGATGAAGGGATAACTGTGTTACGATTCGCTGATGACATTTTTATTCCAAGTGAAAGTGAAGAAGAATTACATGATCTGCTGGACAGAATGAAAAGTCTATAGAGTACAGAATATGGACTGTGAATAAATCGAAGAAAGACGGAAGTAATGAGAAATGGCAGAAATGAGTACAGCGAGAAACTTAAGATGAGAATTGACAATCACGATGTAGATGAAGTCAAGGAATTCTGCTACCTAGGCAGCAAAATAACCAGTGATGGACGGAGCAAGGACGACATCAAAAGAAGACTATCAGTGGGAAAATGGGCGTTCTTGGTCAAGAGAAGTCTACTATTAGCTAACATAGGCCTTTATGTAGGAAGAAATTTATGAGAATCTACACTCCTGGAAATGGAAAAAAGAACACATTGACACCGGTGTGTCAGACCCACCATACTTGCTCCGGACACTGCGAGAGGGCTGTACAAGCAATGATCACAAGCACGGCACAGCGGACACACCAGGAACCGCGGGGTTGACCGTCGAATGGCGCTAGCTGCGCAGCATTTGTGCACCGCCGCCGTCAGTGTCAGCCAGTTTGCCGTGGCATACGGAGCTCCATCGCAGTCTTTAACACTGGTAGCATGCCGCGACAGCGTGGACGTGAACCGTATGTGCAGTTGACGGACTTTGAGCGAGGGCGTATAGTGGGCATGCGGGAGGCCGGGTGGGCGTACCGCCGAATTGCTCAACACGTGGGGCGTGAGGTCTCCACAGTACATCGATGTTGTCGCCAGTGGTCGGCGGAAGGTGCACGTGCCCGTCGACCTGGGACCGGACCGCAGTGACGCACGGATGCACGCCAAGACCGTAGGATCCTACGCAGTGCCGTAGGGGACCGCACCGCCACTTCCCAGCAAATTAGGGACACTGTTGCTCCTGGGGTATCGGCGAGGACCATTCCCAACCGTCTCCATGAAGCTGGGCTACGGTCCCGCACACCGTTAGGCCGTCTTCCGCTCACGCCCCAACATCGTGCAGCCCGCCTCCAGTGGTGTCGCGACAGGTGTGAATGGAGGGACGAATGGAGACGTGTCGTCTTCAGCGATGAGAGTCGCTTCTGCCTTGGTGCCAATGATGGTCGTATGCGTGTTTGGCGCCATGCAGGTGAGCGCCACAATCAGGACTGCATACGACCGAGGCACAGAGGGCCAACACCCGGCATCATGGTGTGGGGAGCGATCTCCTACACTGGCCGTACACCACTGGTGATCGTCGAGGGGACAGTGAATAGTGCACGGTACATCCAAACCGTCATCGGACCCATCGTTCTACCATTCCTAGACCGGCAAGGGAACTTGCTGTTCCAACAGGACAATGTACGTCCGCATGTATCCCGTGCCACCCAACGTGCTCTAGAATGTGTAAGTCAACTACCCTGGCCAGCAAGATCTCCGGATCTGTCCCCCATTGAGCATGTTTGGGACTGGATGAAGCGTCGTCTCACGCGGTCTGCACGTCCAGCACGAACGCTGGTCCAACTGAGGCGCCAGGTGGAAATGGCATGGCAAGCCGTTCCACAGGACTACATCCAGCATCTCTACGATCGTCTCCATGGGAGAATATCAGCCTGCATTGCTGCGAAAGGTGGATATACACTGTACTAGTGCCGACATTGTGCATGCTCTGTTGCCTGTGTCTATGTGCCTGTGGTTCTGTCAGTGTGATCATGTGATGTATCTGACCCCAGGAATGTGTCAATAAAGTTTCCCCTTCCTGGGACAATGAATTCACGGTGTTCTTATTTCAATTTCCAGGAGTGTATGTCTGAGCATATCATTGTGTGATAGTAAAACATGGACTGCGGGAAAACCGCAAAAGAAGAGTATCGAAGCATTTGAGATGTAGTGCTACAGACTTATGTTGAAAATTAGGTGGACTGATAAGGGAAGGAGATCCTGCGAAGAATCGGAGAGGAAAGGAATATGTGGAAAACACGGTAAGGAGAAGGGACAGGATGATAGTACAGCTGTTAAGACATCAGGGTATGACTTCCATGCTACTAGAGCAAATGTTACTCTGAGATGAAAGGGGTTGGCGCAGGAAAGGAATTCGTGGCGGGACGTAGCAAACCAGTCAGAAGATTGAGGACTCAAAAAAAAAAAAAAAAAAAATCCTATGAATCCTATGTAGGTCACCATGGGGGCCATCACCGCGTAGGCACATCAACGCTCGTTATTTACGCGAATTACACGAGTTGTGCATAGAAATCTAATGCCACATACCTTCACGGGACTCTAATACGTAGAATAAATTATGTCTTTCGTTCCCCAGACGGAGGAACAAGTTGTTAAGCAGATGGTCATAATGTTTTACCTCATTGTGTAAATAAGTCGGGCGACAGGTTACAAAGAGTACATCTTTATAACACAAAAGTAAAAATAGAAATGTAAAGCCACTTCTAGCGGAATAACATATTTGTGACAATAGTCCAAATCGGTGTCCTAGGAGGGCGTTGGTCGGTGTCCTGTGAAGGTCCTGGCCAGTATTCGGCTTGGTCGGATACAAGCAGATCATGAGCAGATCGGCGTCCTAGGTCGTGTTGGTTCGACGTCTGGAAGAAGATCGCTATTGATTTCAGATTGTAACGTGAAGAGATACAGGAAATCACTTCATTTTTACAGTTTTTGGGTCAACTTAGCAGACCCATATCTTGGTCCGTAAGACACCTCCGACTGTTGTAACTGGGTCATAGTGCTATTGTACCAATGAACGTGGCACCTTACACCTGTGCCTTGCGAGAGTCCGGCCTAAAATTTGTACGAGGGTTGGCACTTAATTAGTGACAACTATTAATTCACAACGGATACAAAAGAGTTACATGTTCGCACCTGTCACTGCCCTTCAAAGTAGTCACCAGAGTTGTGTAGAACCCATTGCCAGCGATGTGGAAGGCGTAGTATCCTGTTAGCAGAGCCTGTTCTGTTGATCGTGCGAGTAGAGCGGTCTACTGCCAGTCGAATCTCTGAAACAGTTCTGAAGCGAATGCCATGTAGTGGTTCCTTCATTTTCGGAATCAAATCAGAGTCACACGGACTTATGTCCGAGGAGTATGGTGGATGGTACAGTACTTCCCACTCCCATCGACCGAACAGAGCAGCGTTTTTGGAGCATCACCTGCAAGCACCTTTGCGAAAAATGAGGGCGGAACTTTCTGCGCAACCCACCCATCATTTTGCATGACAATGCGCGGGCACATACAGCGTAAGCTGTGGCTGCTCTGTTCGGTCGATGGGAGTGGGAAGTACTGTTCCATCCACCATACTCCCCGAACATAAGTCCATGTGACTTTGATTTGATTCCGAAGATGAAGGAACCACTTCGTGGCATTCGCTTCAGATCTCTTCCAGAGATTCGACATGCGGTAGACCGCTCCATTCGCACCATCAACAGCACGAGCTCTGCTAACGGGATACTACGCCTTCCGCATCGCTGGCAACGGGTTCTACACAACGCTGGTGACTACTTTGAAGGACAGTAACAGGAGAAAACATGCAACTCTTTTATATCGGTTGTGAATAAATAGTTGTCACTATTTAAGTTCCAGCCCTCGTATATTACATACATAGTCTCGTAGGACATCAATCTCATGGTACAATTTCGCCGTCCATTTATGTATCGCTTCCGTGCTCGTGCCCAGACGGAGTTCTGCACGTAAGCCGATGATGCGAGCGTACTGACTGGCACCCAGTATGCACCGAAGGACCTTATTATGGACTGCCTGCAGGTGGCTGATTTGAGTTGCGGTGGCTAACCTCCGACCGCGCAGCTTTACAGGATGGTGGGAAGTACCGTTGCTCTGCATAGCCGAAGTTTCGCTGTGGTACTCAATTCAGTAGTCGTAAAAAGTGGGCCGTGTTGTTTGGCCATGCCATTTCGAAGTGCTTCACTGTGTTTATGGAGAAAAAAATGTTTATCCAAGATGATCCCCAGATATTTTACCGTCGGACTCCAGGGGATATTGTGCCCATGAACTTCAAATTGGCAGCAAGTAAATACCACTCTCAACTAAAGTAGATAGCTGCAGTCTTAGCCGGATTAAGTTGCACTTAGTAGTTATACATGAAGCGGTCGTGGCGTCCAGATGGGTCTGGAGGCATCTGATATTGACCTACACGTGCCATCCACTAGTGAAACAGGCTGTCAAGTAGGATTGGAGACAACACGAAACCCTGATGCAGTCCCACTCTAGCCATCTGCGAGTGAGACGATTGATCCTCTATAATGACAACCATCTTTCTGTCCATAAGAAAAGTAGCAATATCTTTTCGTAAGAGTCAGGAATTGACGTATTCTCATACTGTTTGCGGATCAATTGATCCTTCAAACTTTGACGTAGGCGTTAGAGATACCTAGAAAGGCAGCAGCAGTGGCTTTAGTGACATTTAAATCCATGGCAGAATTTCCCCCAAGCTTATAAGATGTAACTTTGAAGAGAACTTGCCTTCGGACCCATACTGCTCAGCTCAAACGCTGCCTTCTGCGACAAGGAGCTCCAAAATTCGGGCGACCCTCTCAAACGTTTTCACCCGATCCGCTAAGAGGACCAACTGGTCGATAGTTGATAGCAAGCGTCAAATACTTAAATGGATTAGGGAGGAGCGTCTCTGGTCAGTAGGAGGAAGGGGCAAACCTCATTATCCCACGCCTTTCCCGAAGCGGACGTTGGAGCCACCTTTTGAGTCTGTGTAACTGTCGGCAGTAAGCAGGGTTTCCCCGTTTCCACAGTCTGCGACTGCGATTATTCTACAGGAGAAGTTCTTCAAGTAAAGGTGGCAGTGGGTCATAGGTCCGGTGGTCCTCCATTATAATGAATTAAGATAGCTGGTGAGCCTTCCGAATTCTGCGTGTGATATAGTCCACAACGTAACCGATTTGGGCTAGCGTCTGAACCTCCAAAGTAGGGGCAATATTATTGTTCAAATAACGCTGGAATTGAGGCCAATTAGTTTCCCGGTAGACACGCCAAGGCTGGCATCTCGTTTGTGACAGCTTTGCCGGAGTATAGCCATGATCCGTTGATAATTCGCTGACGGTCTCGAGCAGAGGATCCACCGAAGGCGCGTGGATGATGGCAGTATCGAGTACATCCAAGAGCTGGCGACTGGGGCGTGGTATATCGGTCAGCTCTGTGGGGCCTCAGACATCCAAATCCATTTCCTGACCCAGCCGACGTAGTTCAAGAACTTTGTTGTTGATGGTACTGGGTTGGTTGGGTTGTTTGGAGGAAGAGACCAATCAGCGAGGTCATCGGTACCATCGGATTAGGAAAGGAAGTCAACCGTGTCCTTTCCAAGGAACCATCCCAGCATTTGCCTGGAGCGATTTAGGGAAATCACGGAAAACCTAAATCAGGATGGCCGGACACAGGTTTGAAGCGTCGTCCTTCCGAATGCGAGTCCAGTGTGATAGCCACTACGCCACCTCGCTCGGTGATGGTACTGGGGTTTCGCATTCCAGTCGCCACTAATAAATAATTTTCCATGAGGGGATAGAACTGTGCGTAAATCATGATCGATGAGCTGAGCGTTGGGAGGAAGATATGCCGGAATAAACGTCACTTCGCCTAGTCCCCTTCAGACAGTAACGCGTTAGCCTCTAGGTCCTGCTGCGGTGGAAGAGTTTCCGGTGACGAAGGTTACGACGGAGGTAGACGGCTATGCCACCCTCACGTTTCTGAGGTCGCCCACAGCGATAGCCTACCACATTTACAAGTTTAAGACATTACTGTAGGTTTCAAATGAGTCTCAGATAGCAGGACAAAGTAAATCTTATGGTGAGCAATAAAATCTTGCAGTTCGAGTTTCTTATTTCACACACGTTAGCGTTACAAATACAAATACTAAATTCCATCGTCGGCTAGCTGTAGCTGTGTTGTGCCCTATGTAGTCCGGAGGATGGATTTCGTGAGATGCCGACGTGCGTCCAGGGGCTCGTGGACGAAATGTATCACCGCGATTTGCAGCTCCGCCGTCGGCTGAACGCGCTATTCGAGGGCAATGATGGTGCCCTCGTGGAGTGAGCTGGAGATTTCCCTGCGCACAGAGGAAAGCTTATGTTGCTGTTGTCGTACTATGTACACAGCGCCGTGTGTACGGCTAGAGTAGGAATTGCTTAGTGCCTGTTTCCGGCAGAGGACACCTAGGGGTACGGCAACCTGTCAGCCGCTGATGTGTTCTTTGGTGGTAAGTGGCTAGGCGAGAGGTCTGATTCTTCACTATTCCTGTCTAAAAATTCAGAAGTAACATTTCTTGAGCACAGGAGCAACTGTAGCTGTTATATCAGAACAATAATTTTAGCTGATAAACAAATTGTAAATTTCGCCTTCACTATGAAAGCAATAAATGGGTTCTGTAACACAAAGATTTTCGTGCTAGGCATTTCCCATTTACCCAATATCAGTTTGAAGGAGGCGCGAAATTAGACTAGATATTGGATCAAACAGAAAAAATGAGGTTAGAAGGAGTAGCTTAAATGGCAGTGGGGAAGACTGTAGTGAAAATTCGTGAAACTTTTACCAAACAAAACCCGATATCTGTAATAACCGTAATAAACCAATAAGAAAATAAATAAAATTCTAACTACGCTGTTACTTTGGAAATTGATACACAAAACGAGGCTATCACTGAGGGAGTGGAGAAGGAAATTATTCGAGTATTTTTTTAAAACACCGAATTTTTATTCTAGAAGAGAAGAGTCCTATTTCCAACCAGGACCTTTGGATTCGCGTCAATCACAACTTGATCGATTCGTTGAGCAAGTCAGTCCTAGATTTTATTCACACGTGCCTCTATAAGTCGCTGCATCACCTATTTCTTCACCCAAAGCAGTAAAAGAAGACAGTCTCTAAATGGTCTTGCATCCCATTTGATCAACTGCTGCAAAGACAAATACAGGACACCGATCAATCTACAGCGACTTTATCACTATTACATCTACATTTTTACTCTGTAAAGTAAAATATGGTGGACTTTCAATGAGTACATCGTGGATCGAAATCACTTTCCGTCCCTGTAGTCCACTCAGAGATGGTACGGCAGAATGGATGTAGACAGAGGTCATTACGTTACTTGCAGTGTCCTGTGTCTAGCGTAATGACCTCTAGATAACAAAAGTTGTGAGATCTTTCAATGTATTTGCGTAAATTAAACTCCATTTTCCCACAAAGCGCTGAATGTCATCAGGTCTCAGTCATCGTCCGATAAAAGTTCTAGCAATGAGTGTGCCCTGTAAACCACCGCATCGTCTACGGGCAGTTTCTTTCTGCTACTGACGAGTTTTCCATGCACTCTAACTACAGTTACATACAGCCATATCGTTTCTGCAGGTTTCCTAATGCCATCTATCGACCTTCCTTGCTCCGTACGCGAACCATTTGGTTCGAAAAAGGTCATTCACACTTGAATTAAGTCATCATTATTGTCCAGAGTCCTCTTAGTTCTCTTACCCCATTGTGTTCTGGGTGTGATGTCACATGTTGACGGGTGACTGGAGTAGAGCGTTAACTGTTGGGAAGCAAGTGTTAGGTACGGTCTTCAGAACCGGTATATAAAATTTTACGAAATTCTGTAGCTAGCGAGGAGCTAGGTGCTGTAAAATGCCAGGGTCCCAAAAAATGACACTGGATTTTTTATGGGAAAAGTACTGCGAATATTTACGTATTTTTAGCACATCTTTCGTAAATCTGAAAGACTTCAATAAAAACAAACAAAAGGACAATACAGCTTCAGAATTACAACTGAAACAATTTAACTTGGATAGCCAACTGCTGATTTTCATTTCTTCACAGCTCTGTTCTAACAGTGATTAAACAAGCACATATGAACTAGAAAAGAGAGAAAAATATTACCATTAACAAATATTACAGACCAATAAAAGTAGCATGAACGGACATTTAGTTACCAGCTCAGAACACACAAAGAGACGCTGTTAATAGATCTGGAAAACAAATGGGTAACGATAAAAGAAGTTAAGATAAATTTTATACAAAACGCTCAGCTGGATTCAACCCTGCGTGCCAAAGCCCACATTAATGAAACTCCAAAATTACTAACCCTGGCTCGCACCCAGTAAAAAGGAATATTTGTAACATGAACAGTCAAGAAGCATTTAGAAATGTGTGTGGCTAGGTTTTAAAATCCACCGAAAGGTATATAAATAAAGTTCGATCCAATCCGCCCGCACACGGCTTCAACTAAGATAGAAACCTGAACTTGCCTTTATGCGGAGTACACATTATACAGCCTAGTCGTAATATTCATGAGTTATCAAGAGAGTACGAAGGCAAGACAATAAAATAAGTTTGTCATAATGGCAAGTTTATCACTATAACCACCGGTAAACACTGGTGTTAACTGAAGTCCAAAAGCACATGGTATAAGAACCCAATGGCACAGCAGAGAGCACCAAATAGCTTCATGTAGAGTTTACACATTAAGATGCTCACCAAACTAGTCCATATGGCTCACCTGGTCCACGCTGCCAACAATTTATGTAGATACGACACTGTAAACTCAGTACCAAGGCTGTCTTCCACCAGAATGGAGCGACGTATTTGTAGAGCTTGTTGGATAGCCTTCCTCCAGTTATCAGTGAGCAACAAATGAGACTGAACTGATCCGAGGCGGCGTAGAATCGGGCGACGCACTGCGCTCATGCTGAGACGCTAAGCTGGCCGTTGCTTAGCTACAGGCAACAAGGCTAAGCGAGCTTTTGATATATAGCGAAAGTGTGCACAGCTCAATTTCGATTGTTGTAAATGATTGCATGTACAGTTCGTTTTAAAGAAAAAGAAAGGCAGAATGGTCACTGGGGAGTCGACTGAATAAAACGAGACCATGTTCAAATTGTATTAAAATACTGGAATGTGTAGCATTGCGTGTTTTGGAATAGTATAGCCGTTAACTTATCATCGAGAGATGCTATACGTACCTCCTATAGACGTTTTTATGAGGATTTATATCTCTTATGAACTAGCTTTCGAAGTGTTCTTATAGACGTCTACTAATACAAATACATTTTGAAAGTTATATTTGCTGATTATATTGTTAAAAATCGAAACAAGGGAAAGCATATGGATTTTATTAACGATGGGTCACTATAGGCAACTAAATCTTGCTTTACTGGCATTTCATATATAGACACATTCAGCCTAATATATTGATAACTTTTTGGCAAACGTTTTTATCATTTTTAATAGAACATGTAACTAACATATTACGAGAAAGTATTTGTTTCTGTCAGTAAATTATTAGCTATGTCAAGAACAGCTAACGAAGTGTTTCAAGCGTACAATTTCGTGATAAAATGCACTTTCCTAATTCGACGAAGAGAGCGAGAGGGAGAGACGGCGAATCTCCTCTTTCTCCGATGGCGTGTTGACGCTTTTAGGGCCGCCTCCAGCTTTCCGTGCCACGAACATCGCAGTAATGGCATTGATATTATCGGCAACTTTTGAGTGAACTGCGGAGAGGATTCGTGCTTGCTGAGCCGCAAATGAAACGCTTCACAACAAAACTTCAGCTGAAAATCCCCACTATATAACGTTCCGCTTAAAGTGTGCAAGTCATAAAACAAAAGTTGTGGTGGAAAGTTGCCTCAGTGCGCATCAGGTGTGTGTGCATTCATATTATTAAAAAATGGATGTAAATATATATGTTCCACAACTCCTCGTAAATCACTTGACCGATTTCAATCAGACTTCGTACACATATTGCTTACCGTATGGAGATAATCGCTGTACGAATAGGAACCAACTACCTGTAGAAAGGCTGGGCGTGGGAGTTGGAATGCATGTAGTCCACGACGAGCGATTATCCAAACTTCATTCACCCAGTATTTGAGAATGAGAGCACTTAGTGACTTGCAACAAACTGTACATATAGTTTCAAATCTTGACAGCACTTACAAAATGATGAAAGGTAAACGTTTATCACTTACTACATTTTCTGCTGCACGAAGCATGAGGTTTCAAAAAAATGGTCCTGAGCACTATGCGACTTAACATCTGAGGTCATCAGTCCCCTAGAACTTAGAACTACGTAAACCTAACTAACCTAAGGACATCACACACATCCATTCCCGAGGCAGGATTCGAACCTGCGACCGTAGCACTCGCGCGATTCCGGACTCAAGCGCCTAGAACCGCTCGGCCACCGCAGCCGGCCATGACGTTTAAAATTCAAATACATCACTCAATGTACTAGAAGAGTTACGCCATCCCACAACGGAGCTCACCACTCATTGGCGAGTTCTTGCTTGGCTACTTCGGGCCCCAGCCTTTGCAGCATATTTTAACTTCCCTGCCGCTTGTCTAGCGTCTCGCTGTTCTTTTCGCCCTCCCTTGGGGAACATGTCTGGGGTGTTTTTGGAAATGGTCAATCATCTTCTTCACAGTCTACGTCTACCATACGTGAACGGAGTGAGGCAAACGATTTAGAGACCACTCCCAGTTGCACCACAGTTCCTCGTATTTTCACGTACTGAAGGCGGTCAGATCTTTGCTACGGTAAGTCCGTTATTATTCAGAAAGGTGTTGATGCGGTTACCGGTTCCGTGAAATCGTGCTCTCGTTTATGCAACGGCACTTTGCCTTTGGATACTGCTTCTGAGTCTTAAGCACAACAACTGCTTGCAACTTCGCTCCTCCACATCTACCGCGTCGAGGCCCATCGAATGCTGAATTCTTCCCAGGGTGCTGCTAGACTGCTCGACGGTGTGACCGAGGCAGAAAACCAATCGTACCTCTCTGATGACGGCGTCATTGAAGTCCATGAGGTGCTGAAAAAGGTGGGTACATGCTTAGTGAACACATGCGCTCTTTTTCTCACATTTTATAGAGTAGTGCTTCCATCAAAGATCAAAGCAGACTATGAAGTTCTCAGTCTGACCGTACATTACCAACCGTATGCGCTGGTACCAGTGTCATCGTTGCAGCCCCACTCCAATGTCCTGTCGACGCTCGGCCAAATATGTAACCTGTGGTAGGGACGCTCACGCGATTGTCTGCCTCGTTCTCCCCACTATATCAATTGTGATGGCGACCATGACGCCTCATAGCGAGATTGTCCCGTGTATCTCGATGGGACACACGCGACGACACTCCACACGCACCTGTTTATAAAAAATACAGTTCTGCATCGTACGGATGACGGTTAAAAGTGCGAAGAGCATGTTTCCGCCCTCGAAATGTGTCGTGGGACGCCTCAGTCCACCAAGGGACTGGGAAACGGCGCTGTAAAGACGAATTGTGAGGAATGGAGCATCCGTCGGCGGTAACGATAACGTCCGTAGGGTATTCTACCTGCTCAAATGATGTCCGTTGAATGTTGCCAGGGAGGAGTAAGCCTCCACTTGGCCGTAGAAAGCAGCCACTTGTGTGTGCACGGTGATGGGGTAGGAGTCAGCTAGCGGATAGCACACTGAAAATGGTCGTTCGAATACGTGTCAGAGAGAACGGACCACTAAAGACAACGGGCAAACTGAGTAGTGCATAAGGAGAGGTCCGAATGGGAATAGGTGTGCGTGGAGTCTGAAATCAACGTGGGTGCTCCCGTGTTAAGTTGATTGAGAAGGTCAGCGAAGAGGACAACTCTCGAACAGGTTCTTCTGCGAGAGCCCCAGAGGTGATGGAGTACAGTAAAGTCACCAAGCCGCAAAAAGAGGGCAGGGAGTTACCCAAGAAGTTGAAGGAAGTCTGCCCCGGTGACACCAAATGACAGAGGAGGATAAACGGTACAAAGGGAAACGGTTAAGCGAAGAAAGAGAATACGGACTGCAACAGCTTGAAGCGATGTAGTCAGGGAGATGGTGATACTATGTACGTCGTCCCAGATGAGTAGCGTGACTGCCCCATGAGATGGAATGCTATCCTCCGGGGGAAGGGCAAAGCGGACCAGAAAGAAATGTGGAAGGTCAATGTAGCGATGAGGACGTCAGTTTTTTTCCTGGAAGCAGAGAACAAGTGAACGCTGCGATTCCAAGAGCAGCCGTAATTCCTCCTTGTGGATCCAAGGTCACCAAAGTTCTACTTGAGGAGAGACATGGCGAGAACAAGTGCGTGCGCAGGGAGAAAATGAAGGGGCGTTGCCTCAGCGGCTGCCGAGTGCCAGCATTCGAAGACACTGCTACAGGGCACAGAGTCTGCAGCATCTTGCTCCATGATATTTACAGAGGCGTCGGCATTCTCCATCTGTCGGTCTGCAGAGGGCAGGGCACGAAAACCGTTGGTGGTGCGCACCGGCGACACAGAGGTCAGCTGGTGAAGAGGACCTCCAAGTCAGAGAAGGAGAAGGCCGTTTCTCTTTGTTTGGTTTCTTGGCACCTTTACGGTTGGCAGACGACGATTCAAATGTTCGTTGGCTGGTTTGAAGGACATAAAATGTTATCGCGAGAGTATTTCTTTTTTCCTGGCCTCCCAGTTGTGTAGCAGGTGACTTCACAGAGAGAGGCGAAAGTTTTGTTGCTTGTTGCAGAGCTGGAGGAGAAGGAGATGGAGATGCTACCATAACAATAGGCTATTTTATAGCCGCGTTGCTGAATTTGAGGTCGCATGTCTGTATGTCTATTTTCTCTGTGGAAGGAAATATAGCAACAACGGTTCTGTGGGTGCCAAGTGGTAAAACGCAGGGTTTCCGAATAGCCAACAACATGCGAGTGACAGGATAAGGCACTTTTCCCTTCACATGGATGTCCTGGACGCTCCCATCTCATGTGGCAGTCATGGTACTCATCCAGGATAATGTTCATAGTCGCACCATGTCTCTGATTCTCTGGCTTCAAGCTGGTGTAGTACATATTTCTCTTCCTCACTTCACCTTTTCCCTCTGTATTGTTTACATCCCTTTGTCATTTGGTGTCACCAGACTAAATTTCCTACAACTTACTGGGTAACTCCCTCACACCTTTTTGCTGCTCGGTGACTTTAATGCTCACCATCCACTTTGGGGCTCTCCCAGAAGGACCTGTCCAAGATGTGTCCTCTTAGCTGACCTATTCAATCAACGTAACATCATTTGTCTTTACATGGGAGCACCAACGTTTCTTTCAGACTCCACGCACACGTATTCCCATTTGGTCCTCTCCTTCTGCACTGCCCAGCTTGCCCATCGTCTCGAGCGGTCCGTTCTCCCTAACACGTACTCGAATGGCCGTCCCCCATGTGCTATCCGTTTGCTGACTCCTGCCCAACTTCCATGCACACCAAAATGGCTGTTTTCTAAGGCCTACTGGAGGCATAACTCGTCCCTGGCGACCGTCGACGAACATCATTTGCTCAGTTGTGACGACCAACAGTACTTCGAACGTTGTCCTTACCGCCGCCGAGCGTCCCATTCCTCGCACTTCATCTTTATCGTGCCGTGTCTCAGTACCTTGGTGGACCATATTTTTTATAACTAGTTGCATGCGCACTGTCGTCGCGTTCTTCAGGATAGCAAAAATGCTAGCTGGATTTCATTTGCTTGTCCTTTAACAGTTCACTCCCTCTGTCGTGTAGGCCAATCACCGATGGCTCTATGGGACTATGGTCCATTCCCGAATTGCCAGCCTGACCATAACATACGTTGTCACAGAGGACGCTATTTGCATCTCCAACACCCTGGGTCGTTAAGTTACGAAATATCGAGCTTCACCCTCTACGACCCCGCCTTCCGCCATCGGGAATGAGTGGAGGAGGTTCAGGCGATTCGTTGTCTTCTCAGATTTACGTGATGTTCTCCTCAGCAGACACACATGCCTTTTGTCTGTCTTGCCTGGCCACGCATCGTATGCCTTCTTCTTCGATGACTCCTTTGAACGCCAGTATCGGGCGCGTTCCACTTCTCTGTTTCCTCTTGGAGTTCGCTTTCAGCTATTGGTCTGGCAGCTTCCTGTCACTTTCCCAATTGGTTCCGTTTAAGCTCGCATTTTCTAAGTGTAAGATTGGGCAGTCTGCGACACAATTTTCATTTCTTCTGAACAACCAGCTAGATAGCTTATTACGGCATCTGCGGCCATTGGTGACACACGAGGAGGGTAGCAAGTTGCATATCTAAGGTTTGTCTGTTTTTATAGTCTACTTTTTCAGGTAATCTTAGTTTACCTTTTCAGCCTTGGTATGATTGGTAGGATGTGTGCAAGGTGTGTGCGGGGGCAGGAGGAGTTGGTCGCAGTTCATGAATTGCTAAATACACTTTTGGCTGCGGTGCGTCGCCTTCAAGCTATTGTCTAAGGGGTAGCAGGGTAGAGAACCAGGCAATTCGCATGGGACACCTCTGAAGTTGCTTGTTTCGCCCATGGGTTCTGCTACTGAGGCACCACCTAGTGTACCCAATGCGTTGGATCTGCCCTCACAGCACAATGAGCGGCGGTCGTGACGTTTTCGCGCCGCTCGATGCAGAGGGATAATGTGGAAACTGATCGGCTGGCGTCACCTATTCGCCCTGTGAGTGGACAGCTGGCTACTCCTTCGACGGGATCTGAGAAGGTACACGGGATGAGTTGTTTACTATTGTTAGGAGTTCAACGTTAGGCACATCATGCAGCTCTTTAGGTAGATAACTTTCAGGGCTGGAAAGGCAGCCAATGTGTGCTCAATATGTGTGCTGTGGGGGCCTCATCCAATCTGCTGATGCGGTCTGGCCAGTGGCTATCGAGCGAGCAGGGTTTAATCACTTGCAAGTTGTGACTCACGTCGGCACCAACGACGCGTGGCTTATGGGTTTTAGGCCATCCTAAGATCGCACACGTGTTTGGCGGAAGTAGTGGAGATTACTGGCATCACACGTAGGATGCAAGCAGAGCTCTCAATTTGGCATCCTTTGGTTTGGAACAGAGTGGACGTTCTCAATAAAAGTATTCGTCGTCTCTTTGACGGTCTTAGCGGTAGATTTGTAGCCAAGTGTTATTGGTTGAGGATTTCTACGACTTCTCTTGGCAGGTCAGATTTGCAACAACACAAAGGAAGCAGCTGCTTGGTAGCAGAGCACTTGTTGAGTGTACATGATGGTTTTTTAGACTAGGCAGAGTTTGAGGTACTGCGGTGAACACTCGCCAGTGAATACACAGTAATGGAAGTCAGACCGTCTGTCAAAATGTTATCAGTAAATTGTTTCGAATCAAACTTCCAGAATTTACTGCCCTCCAGGAAAGTTCACGCACTCAATTTTTTTTGGGACCGACAGCTGGTTGAAATATGAAGTGGAAAGATCTGGGAATCATGGAACGTATACCGGAAATACAAATTAGAGGCCATAGCAGGAGGAGTGCTCATTGCTGCTGACGAAAATATTGTCTGTATTAAGAGAGCGAAGATGAGTGTGATAGTGAAGTTGGCTGGTTGCAATAACAGGTTTAGACGAAACCAAGTTATTTGTTTGATATTTTTACCGTCTACCGAATTCTGCTCTGACAGTTCTAGAATCATGCAGTAGCGTGTAAATACCCAGATCAAGCATTGCTAGTTGGGGGCGACTTCAACCTACCGAGTATAGACTGGGATGTTCTTGGATTCATTGTAGAAGAAACAGAGGGACAGTAGTGGAAAGTACTCCTCAACATGTTTGCTGAAAACTATATTGAGCAGCTAGTTCGGCAGCCCATTCACAATGGAATTATCTTAGACCTTGTAGTTGCAGGTAGGCTGGACCTTATCGTCAATATCAGTACAGAAACGGGGATTGGCGATCATGATGTCAGTATAGCAACTATGATTACGGACGTTAATAGTCAATCAAGAAGGCTGGGCAATTACCTCTGAGAGCAGGTAAGCAGTTGTTGGCATCTAACTTAGACAGTGAATTGACATCAAGTAGCTCCAGTAACATGGACGTAGTGGAGTTACGGGCAAAGTTTAAGGAGATTGTAAATCGTGGTCTGGAGAGTTGTTTGCCTAGCAAGTGGATTAGAGACAGCAAAAGCCCATATTTGATTTATAAAGAGATTCGGAAACTGCCGAGGAAACAGAGCCTGCTGCAGTCTCGATTGAAAAGAGAATGCACAAATGACAGCAAGAAAAGGTCTGCAAAGATTCGTGCTAATGTGAAAAGACCTATGTGCTATGTGTACCACTACTACCACCGTCACGTCTTAGCGACAGATTTGGCAAGGAACCGAGGAAAATTCGGTTCGTACGTAAACTCGATAAGTGAGTCTAAGGCTTCCATCCAGTCGCTTGTTGACTGGTCTAATATGGCTACTGTAATAGAGAAACAAGAGCCGAAGTTTTAAATTTCACGTCTAAGAAATCGTTCACGCAGTAGAATCGTACAAACATACCGTCATTTGACCATCTAACAGACTCCCGTATAAACGACATAGTGATAGTAATAAGCATATCCGAATGGAATTACAATTCGGGTTACAAAGAGTACGGCATTGGTCACTTGCTCAGCTTGGATTTATCGCGAATATCTCACGTTGCGCTAAGTCGTAAGCGACTGGGAAAAAGCGCAGGTGACTCATGTACTTAAGAAGGGTAAAAGAACGGATCCCAAAACTACAGACCAATAGACTTAACATCTGACTGCTGCAGAATCCTTCAACATATTCTCAGTTCGAGTATAATTGATGTTCATGTAACGGAGAAGCTTATATCTAAGAGTCGACGCGGTTTCAGAAAACGCCACTTGTGCGAAAATCAGGTTTCCCTTTTCTCACTTGGTATACTGCAAACTGTAAATGAAGCGCAACATGTAGATTCCTTATTACGATCACCTGCTAAATAGCTTGATTTTCCGTCTTTGGAACGAAATACATCACTGATTCTGCATATCAGGGGTCCGACTGTTTGTTGGTAGGTTTGTGGACGTATGTAGGATTAGATGCCTCCGCATAGCTCATGAATTCGCTAGGCGGTGTTGGCGGAGTTGGCGCATGATAATAAGTACCCAGACGGGTTTCGTAAGATTTACATTAGGCGAATTTGGTCGCCGAAACATCAGCGTGATTTCCTTGTAACGCCCTTCATACAACATAGCACGGTTCTGGCTCCGAAACACGGACAATTATGCTGCTGAAAGATGACATTTCCGTCGGGGAAGATATCAAACATGAAGGGATACTGCTGGTTCGCAGCTGTCAGAATGTCGTTGATTACTACCACAGGTCCCATGCCAACGCAACAGAATGCATTCAGTAGCATAATGCTGCTTCCAACAGCCTGAGTGCGCGGCGAGCTGCACATTTCGACCTGCCGTTCACCTAGACGGTGGCGTTTGTGGAGATGACCATGGACCTAATAAAGGAAAAAAATGTGATACTCCCGAAGAGTCGACACGTTTCCATTTACCAGGCTCCATATTCAACAACTTACAGTGTGCTCCAAAACGCTTGTGCCTCCATCAGCATTGTGCTTTTTCGAATCAGATGCCTTAGATGACCATCGACCCTACTCTGTAGAGCAGACAGGCCTCCGAACTCCATTTCTGAAAAAACCGTAATCGTCCTCCAACCTCTTTCCACAGATGCTCAGGACTGTAACAAGTGAACATTCGACTACCTTCACCGTTTCGATATATCTGTTAACAGACTCTGCGTAATAGTGATCTTCCCCTTGTCAAAGTCATTTATCTCTACCGAATTCCTCATTTGCAGCTCGTATCTTCGCCAGGTCGGTCTCCGTTCGTGTCTGTTCCGCTTACGTACTTTCGTTACCGCATCATGTGCCCTCAGCGCCATCAGGCTGCAGCCAGCGCTGCGGTGGGCATTGGTCATAATGCTGTGGCTTATCAATGAACTGCAGGGCAACAGGCAGATTCCATATTTCTAGATTTCCATGCAGCGTTTGACAGGGTGTCCCGTTGCAGGCTGTTAAGGAAGATAAGAGCATATGGAATAGATCCACAGGTATGTGAGTAGCCCGAAGACTTAACTCATAGAACGCAGTATGTTGTCCTCGATGGATAATGTTCATCAGAGACACGATATCGTCAGGAGTGCCGCAGGGAGTGTGACAGGAGCACTGTTATTGTCAATATACATAAGTGATTTGTTTGATGATGGTGCTGTGGTGTACGGGATTGTGTGGAAGATTAGTGACTGTAGAACGATACAAATTCCAATTTCTGGTTCGTGTGACGAATGGTAGCTGGCTCTAAATACAGATAAACGTGAGTTAATGTGGATGAGAAGGAAAAACAAACCTGTAATGTTTGGATAGTGTTAGTAGTGTTTGGATTTACACAGTCACTTCATTTAAATACCTGGGTTTAATATTGAAAAGTGATATGAAATGGTGCGAGCGTGTGAGGACTGTAGTAGGAATGCCAAACGGTCGACTTCGGTATGTTAGGAGAATTCTAGGAAAGTGTGGCTTATCTGCAAAAAATACCGCATATAGGACGCTATTGAGGCAAATTTTTGGGTGCTGCTCGTGTGCTTGGGATCCGCACGACGTCGGATTAAAGGGAGACATCGAAGCAATTCAGAAGCGGGCTGCTGGACCTGTTACTGATAGGTTACGGATATGCTTCGTGAACTCAAATGGGAACCCCGGATGTAGGGCGACATTCATTTCGAGGAAAACTGCTGAGGAAATTTAGAGACCGGCATACGAAGCTAACTGCAGAACGATTGTGTTGCCTGCAGCATACACTGCTAAGGATCACCGATATAAGATACGACAATTTATGACTCATATGAAGTTTTTTCTCTCGTTCTGTTTGCTAGTGGAACAGTAAAGGAAGTGACTAGTAGTGGTGTGGGATACCCTCCACCATGTGGTACCCTCAGCCACGCGCCGTAAGGTCGATTGCGGAGTACTGATGGATGCAGATGTAGAAATGGACAGAGAGGGGAAGAGCAAATTAAGAGAGAAACGAAAAAGGACGAAATAGATGGTGACAGGAGGGAGGAAGAAATTATCACCAAGAGGGAAAGAACAGATCGACAGAGTGGCAGAGGAGTAAAAGAGGGAAGGTGGTGGACAGGAAATGGAGACACGAGGAGATGGACAAAGAATGGAAACAGCAGGAGATTGAGATAGAGGGATGTAGCGATGAACAGCGAGAGGGAGAGAAAGAAGTGCACAGAGATAGATAGAAGACTGAGATTCACAAAGAGAGGAGGGAAGACTTGAAAGTAGGTGGGGTACGAGACGGACACAAGGGGAAGGAGCAGATGGACGGAGGGGGACGAGCAAATGGACGGAGAGGGGAAAAGCAGCTAGAAAGAGAGAAGGGAATGAAGAGACGCACAAATGGAAGGAGAGGGGGAGATTGACTGAGAGTGGGTGGGGTGAGGTACGTGATCAGAGAGGAAACGGGTGGAGGAGGCGATGGACAGTGAGAGGTGGAAGGAGGATATGCACTAATTGAAAGCTGGAATAAATACGAGTACATACCCGGAGAAAGCCACTTACTCATTTAGAGATGAGACACATGCTGATTTTCGCTTATCACTCTTTCTCCATAGCGTAAAATGGTCGCAATGGTGGATTGAGGACCTCCATTTGCAAAATACAACTGATCCGTAAAATATTACTAGACTAACCGAATGACCATTCCTAATGAAAAGGAGGACTACCAATCACATTCTGTCAATTGTCTGGGCTTGTGCACCTCCCGCATATTTCGTCCCAACTGCTCTGCTGTGTTCTTACATCTGACTGATAGGAGCCGACTTGTTTAACGACAAGATGAGTGCTACAGAAAATGGTGCTCACTGTAAAACGATGCATATTCAGTGTGGAGAGTTTTGCGAAAAACAGTTCGTGTACAACATATTGCGGAACTACTTATGCAAGTTTTTAACAGTAGAAGGGTTTTGGCAAACCCCCCACAAAGTCTTCCGCTCGAGTGAAAAAAAGCTTAGAACAACCGTTGCATCATCTCAAGATTTGTTTTCAGTGCCAGCGTTTGATGTCTGCATTGTAAAGCAATTCTTTCACCAAGCTGTTAACGCTAACCAGTGCGTCAATAAATTGTTGAATCCGTATGCATGTCAACCCACGGGAGATGTATGACACTTCCATTCTTTTTATCTGACTGGTTCGATGCAGCCCACCACGAATACCTCTCTTGTGCCAGCCTTTCATCTCAGAGTAGCACTTCCAACCTGCGTCCTCAATTATTTGCTGGATACATTCCAATCTCTGTCTTCCCCTACATCTTTTACTCTCTACAGTTCCCTTCCGTATCAAAAAAGTTACTCCCTGACCTCTTAACAGATGTCGTAGAATCCTGTCCACTCTTCTCATCAGTGTTTTCCATATTCATATTACGTTCCCCACCGATTCTGCGGAGAACCTCCTCATTCCTTACCTTATCAGTCCCCCAGAATTTCAACATCTTTCTGTAGCGCCACATCTCAAATTCTTCGATTCGCTTCTTTTACGGTTTCCCGTGTCTCATTACCATACAATGCTGTGCTCCAAACGTACATTCTCAGAATTTCCTTCCTCAAATTAAGGTCTATGTTTGATAGTAGCAGATTTCTCTCTCCCTGTCGTAGCCTTCTTTTACATCCTCCTTGCTCTCTCCGTATTGGGTTATTTTGATGCCTAGGTAGTAGAATTTCTTAACTTCGTCTGCGTCATGAACACCAATCCTGATGTTAAATTTTTCGCTCTTCTCATTTCTGCAGCTTCTCTTTACTTTTATCTTTCTTCCATTTACTCCTATTCAAGCTCTGTATTCATTAGACTGTACAGTCTATTCAGATCATGTAATTCTTCGCTTTCATTGAGGACAACAATGTCATCAATGAGTCTTATAGCTGTTATCATTTCACCTTGAATTTTAATTCCACTCCTGAACCTTTCTTTTAATGCCATCATTGCTTCTTCGATGAACAATAGAGGCGTAAGAATACATCCCAATCTTATACACTTTTTAACTCGAGCACTGGGTTCTTAGATGTTCAACTCTTATTATTCCCTCTTGGCTCTTGTACACATTGTATGTTACCTCTCTCTCTCTCTCTCTCTCTCTCTCTCTCTAGTTTACCCATATTTTCCTCTGAATTTCGAATATCTTGCGGAGTTTTTCTTTTTCAGTGTCAACAAATCCTTTCAACGTGTCTTAATTTTTCTTTGGTCTTGCTTCCGTTGCTGTTGTTGTAATCTTCAGTCCTTAGACCGGTTTGATGCAGCTCTCCATGCTACTGTATCCTGTGCGAAAAATGGTTCAAATGGGTCTGAGCACTATGGGACTGAACATCTGAGGTCATCAGTCCCCTAGAAGTTAGAACTACTTAAACCTAACTAACCTAACGACATCACACACATCCATGCCCGAGGCAAGATTCGAACCTGCGACCGTAGCAGTCGCGCGGTTCCGCATGGCCACCGCACGGCCACCGCGGCCGGCTATCCTGTGCAAGTTGCTTCGTATCCTAGTACGTACTACAGCCTACATCCTTCTGAATCTGCTTAGTGTGTTCATCTCTTGGTCTCCCTCTTCGATTTTTACCCTCCACGCTGACCTCAAATACTAAATTGGTGATCCCTTGATGCCTCAGAACATGTCCTACCTACCAATCCCTTCTTCTAGTCAAGTTGTGCCACAAACTCCTCTTCTTCCCAATTCTATACAATACTTCCTCATTAGTTATATGGTCTACCCATCTAATCTTCAGCGTTCCTCTATTCTTCTGTAGTGCCACATTTTGAAAGCTTCTATTCTCTTCTTGTCCAAACTATTTATCGTCCATGTTTCACTTCCATACATGGCTATACTCCATACAAATACTTTCAGAAACGACTTCCTGACACTTAAATCTATACTCGATGTTAACAAATATCTCATCTTCAGAAACGCTTTCCTTGCCAGTGCCAGTCTACATTTTATATCCTCTCTACTTCGACCATCATCAGTTATTTTGCTCCCGAAGTAACACAACTCATTTACTACTGTAAGTGTCTCATTTGCTAATCTAATTCCCTCAGGATCACCCGACTTAATTCGACTACATTCCATTATCCTCGTTTTGCTTTTGTTGATATTCATCTTATATCCTCCTTTCAAGAGACTGTCCATTATCAACTGCAAAGTTATAATGGCCTCTCCGGTGTCTTTAACTTTCCTAAAGACAAACTAATTGTCACCTATCACATCCTCAACTACCTTTTACATTCTTCTGTACATTATTGTTGTCAGCAACTTGCATGCATGAATTGTGAAGCACATTGTGAGATAATTCTCGTACTTGTCAGCTCATACTGTCTTCGAAATTGTGTAAGTCAGATGATATATCGGCAGATTGAAGGATTTTGGTCACCAACGTGAATAGGTGATTTATTGCCACTTCCTCCAATGATAATAGAAATTGGAGATGGTGTGTTATCTATCCCTTCTGCCTCATTGGATGTTAAGTTTTCCCAAGCTCTTTTAAATTATGTTTCTAATACTGGATTTACTATCTGTTTAGAATCTATTCTTCTCGCATCTTCTATCACACCAGAAAAACCTTTTCCCTCATAGAAACCTACAGTGCGTTCTTTCTACCTATGCACTCTCTCCTCTGCCTTTAACATTGGAATTCCATTTGCACTCTATATTATCACCCTTGTTTTTAATGTTACAAAAGGCAGTTTTGACTTTTCTTTATGCTGAATCAGTCTCTCTGTTCCCCCAATGATAATAGAAATTGGAGATGGTGTGTTATCTATCCCTTCTGCCTCTTTGGATGTTAAGTTTTCCCAAGCTCTTTTAAATTATGTTTCTAATACTGGATTTACTATCTGTTTAGAATCTATTCTTCTCACATCTTCTATCACACCAGAAAAATCTTTTCCCTCATAGAGACCTACAGTGCGTTCTTTCTACCTATGCACTCTCTCCTCTGCCTTTAACATTGGAATTCCAGTTGCACTCTATATTATCACCCTTGTTTTTAATGTTACAAAAGGCAGTTTTGACTTTTCTTTATGCTGAATCAGTCTCTCTGACAATCCGTGGTCGTGCGGTTGCGTTCTCGCTTCCCACGCCCGGGTTCTCGGGTTCGATTCCTGGCGGAGTCAGGGATTTTCTCTGCCTCGTGATGACTGGGTGTTGTGTGCTGTCCTTAGGTTAGTTAGGTTTAAGTAGTTCTAAGTTCTAGGGGACTGATGACCATAGATGTTAAGTCCCATAGTGCTCAGAGCCATTTGAACCATTTGCCATCTCTCTGACAATCATTTCTTATTCGATTTCTTCACATTTTTCATGCAGCCAATTCTTCTTAACTTGCATGCGCTTCCTATTATTACATTACTCAGCTAGTTGTATTTCTGTATTCCTGAATTTCCTTCAATATTTTTGTTCATCCTTCTTTCATCGATTACCTGAAATATTTCTTATGTTACCTATGGTTTCTTTGTGGCTTGCTTTTTTGTACCAATGAATTTCTTTTCAACTTCTGTGACTGCCCTTTTTAGAGACGTCCATTTATCTTCAGCTGTACTGCCTACTGAGCTATTCATTGTTACAGTATTTACAGCCTTAGAGAATTTCAAGCGTCTCTCTTCATTTCCCTATATGACATTTTTCGTATTGATCTTCCTGACTAATCACTAGCTTCAGCCTACTGTTCATCACTGCTTCATTGTGATGTGAGTGTATATCTCTGCTTCTGGGTATGCCTCACAATCCAGTATATGATTTCAGAATTCTGACAGACCATGACGAAACCCAACTGAAACCTTCCTGTATCTCCCGACCTTTTCTAAGTATACCACCACCTCTTATGATCCTTGAGCAGAGTATAAGCTATTACTAGCTGAAATTTATTACAGAACTAAGTTAGTGTTTCTCTTCTCTCATTCCTTGTACCAAGACCCTATTCTCCCGGAATTCTTTCTTCTACTCCTTACCCTACAAAAGCACTCCAGTCCCCCATGACTATAGGATTTTCATATCTCTTTAAGTACTTATTACCTGTTCAATATCCTCATATATTTTTCTATCTGTTCATATAAAGTAGCAAGGATGAATCTCGATTCAGTCTTACTGTAAATACTTGACGGGCCAGCTTTAGTTGGCTCACCCTGTGGAATGTCATACCTACAAAATCAATACATACGACTGAGAAAATGGCTGTTCATCCAAGTAAACACTTCAAGTAGACAAGTTTCTCACTAACGGAGTACATTTTTGAACTATTCGAACCCCAAAAGGCCTCGGTATTCGATTTTTAAATCCAATCAAGTAGACATGAATGTGGTTCTGCGGAAACCTTCGACATTTATGGTCTCGGATAGAAGTTCACGTCACAAGCTGCTTTTAAAAATCACTGCTGATAATACAATGCACGCTGTGAGGACAAAATAAAAGGTTCTAGGCTTCCCAAAAAACTGTCGTAGATACAAACAGAATTTTATTTTTGTTACAGGGATGCCTGTTAAGCTATAACGTCAGTTAATTGTCCACTTGATACTAGTAATGATACTAGTAACGGTACTGACAAAACGTGTTTAAAAGTAACCGTGTTGTCAGAGTTTCGTTTCAACAAATAAACTGTTACTTTGTTTTCTCATAAGATCTGTTTTGGACGACATTTTGCCAACGGAAAACTGTAGCTGTAAAGCTGATCTACTTTATAATTTCCAACAATTAATAAATTGGCAGATGTACAGGTGATGCCGTAATCCTCTTAGAAAGACGTCATAAAAAGTGTAAGTACATATGAAAACATCGAAACAGGGAATAATACGATATTAGATCATCTATGATTAAAGGTGAAACACGTGGCACAATAAGCATAGTAGAAGTAATGGAATTAGGAGTAAGAGGGTCATTTTACATCTAGATTTATCTATAAGAAGAAATTGTACAAGTGCCGAGCCCGTTATTGAACACTTACCAATGTAAATTAGTAAGCAAATTTCTGTGAACTATTTGAAAAGTTTTACAAGGAATGCAACGATTTTGTGCACCAATTTGACAGTTAGACTGAAACGCGAATCTTTGACATCATGCCAGAAATGAAACAGGAATCGAAACAGTAAACATAATTCAGTGGCACTTAGTCCGAAAGAGAACCGATGATTCTGGGATGCAATGGTGACTATTTCTATTGATTAACTTTCAAAGGGTAAAAGTAATTAACAATTACTAGGTAATTATTTTAGAAAACTAGATTTAGTGAAAATCAGTAGAGATACGCGCATTACGTAGGAAAAAAGAATTTCCTTCCGTCGGGAACATGTACTTGCCCACATATGCATATTGGCAAAGAGAACTTCGAAGAATCTACATCTACATCTACATTTATACTCCGCAAGCCACCCAACGGTGTGTGGCGGAGGGCACATTACGTGCCACTGTCATTACCTCCCTTTCCGGTTCCAGTCGCGTATGGTTCGCGGGAAGAACAACTGCCGGAAAGCCTCCGTGCGCGCTCGAATCTCTCTAATTTTAAATTCGTGATCTCCTCGGGAGGTATAAGTAGAGGGTAGCAGTATATTCGATACCTCATCCAGAAACGCACCCTCTCGAAATCTGGACAGCAAGCTACACCACGATGCAGAGCGCCTCTCTTGCAGAGTCAGCCACTTGAGTTTGCTAAACATCTCCGTAACGCTATCACGCTTACCAAATAACCCTGTGACGAAACGCACCGCCATTTTTTTTGGATCTTCTCTATCTCCTCCGTCAACGCGACCTGGTACGGATCCCACACTGATGAGTAATAGCCAAGTATAGGTCGAACGAGTGTTTTGTAAGCCACTTTCTTTGGTGATGGAGTACATTTTCTACGGACTCTCCCAATGAATCACAACCTGGTACCCGCCTTACCAACAATTAATTTTATATGATCATTCCACTTCAAATCGTTCCTCACGCATTCTCCCAGATATTTTACAGAAGTAACAGCTACCAGTGTTTGCTCTGCAATCATATAATCGTACAATAAAGGATCCTTCTTCTTATGTATTCGCAATACGTTACATTTGTCTATGTTAAGGGGTCAGTTGTCACTCCCTGCACCAAGTGCCTATCCGCTGCAGATCTTCCTGCATTTCGCTACAATTTTCTAATGCTGCAACTTCTCTGTGTACTACAGCATCATCCGCGAAAAGCCGCATGGAACTTCCGACACTATCTACTAGGTCAGGTCTGAATATGAGCGGTTTAATATGTATTTCAGACACTGACTCGTCAAAGAAACTGGTACAGAAGTACGTGTTAAATACATAGATATGAAAGCACCAGAATACGGCACTGTGTTCGGCGATGCATGTATAAGACAAGTGTCTGGCGCAGTTGTTAAGTTATCAAGATTTAAGTGAGTTTGAACATGGTGTTATATTCGTTGCACGAGTGATAGGACACAGAATTTCTCAGGTAGCGATGAAGTGGGGCTTTTCCCGTACGATCATTCCACGAGTACACCATGAATATCAGTAACCTGGTACACATCAAATGTCTCTGCGGCCGGAAAAAGATCCTGCAAGAACGGAACCAACGACGACTGAAGAGAATCGTCGAACGTGACAGAAGTGCAACCCTTCCGCCGATTGCTACAGATTTCAGTACTGGGTCACCGACAAGTGTCAGTGTGCAAATCATCCAACGAACATCGTCGATATTGGTTTTCGGAGCTGAAGATCCACTCGTGTACCCCTGATGTCGCGCGACTGCTACGGTCGCAGATTCGAATCCTACCTCGGGCATGGATGTGTGTGATGTCCTTAGGTTGGTTAGGTTTAAGTAGTTCTAAGTTCTAGGGGACTGATGACCACAGATGTTAAGTCCAATAGTGCTCAGAGCCATTTGAACCAACCATTTGAACCCCTGATGTCGGCACGACACAAAGCCTTACGCCCCGCCTGGGCCCGTCAACACCGACATTGGGCTGCTGATGACTGGAAACATGTTGCCTGGTCTTTAGTGACCAGTGGGAACTATAGTTCCCACTTATTTGTTTTCGCTGTAAGTTCAGTGGTAATCCGTGTTCCCAGTTCAAACTTGTGCTACCATCTCTGTTAGAGTGTGCTAACTACGTGTAAATTGTCAACGGTTAGGCGAAAGCTGTTGTATTTCTAGCTTGTTAGTCAATCAATGCAGAAGCGCAGTTCCCGCGCGAAAACGAGTCACTCTTTCGACCGCTACCGCGTTTTTTGGATAGTGTGCTTTCCTTTTGCGTATGAAGTGACTTGTGTTGTATTGATCTACTTTTATATTTATGAGGGAGATAGTGTTCGTGTATATTTGCTGGATTTGACTGAAAATTACATAAATATTACAAGGTAATTTAATAGGGACTATTTTTCCCACTGAACTTGTGGGAAGTGCAGTGCATATGACTGCGCATTCGGCATCATAGTTATTGTTTGTTTCTTATTGTTTAGAATGCCTGGACTGACACCAGAAGAGGTTTTCAGAATTTTGTATGCTTTACCAGAAGATGTAGAAGATTCAGATATCGATGCTCACTCTGATGATGATTCTGAATCACCAAATACTTCGCAGATTTTGAACGAAAATATTGATAATGTTATTGTTTCAAACGAAGACAACTGTTTCAATCTGACAATAGACACTAGTGAAATTGGGAACATGTCTCCTTGTCAGGCAAAGGTATCCGATTCAACCCCAGAGACAGCTGCTGCAACATTTTCTTCTAGTGAAAAAATGTGGAATGAGAATATTTCCTATTTTGAAAATCGTCCAGTGAAATTAGAAAAAAGCGCAGAAAATATTGCAAATTTCTCAAAGTCTGATAAAGAAATAAAATATTTCGAGTCTATATTTACAGAAGAGCTGTTGCATCATATTTGCGATCAGACGAGCGTATATGCAAGGCAGGAAAGGTGTCTTGTGAAGTCAGGAAAAAAAAACAACTAAAGAATCTTCCAACTGGCAGGACATTTCTCTTCCTGAGCTAAAAGATTTTTTGGGAATGCTTCTTTTGATGGGTGTTCATCAGCTTCCACAACTCGGATATTATTGGAGCAGTAATCCTATTCTTTGAGTAACTGCTATCTCATCGGTCATGACAAAGCTTCGATACAAAAAAATTGTTGAGAACCTGCATTGCAATGATAACAGCACGTGTGTCAAAAAAGGAAAACCAGGTTATGACAAGTTACACAAAATTCGACCTGTCAACAGAGCAACATCAAATAAGCTTTGTAAAGTCTACAAACCATCTTCTGTTATAGCAGTTGACGAATGTATGGTGGCCTTCAAAGGACGGTCAACACTCAAACAGTATATACCAATGAAACCAGAGAAGCGTGGATATAAAGTGTGGTGCTTAGCTGATGCTAGTACTGGGTTCATCACAAATTTCGATATCTACACTGGAAAAAGAGATACAAATGATACATCCGAATTTACTTTGGGTGAAGAAGTTGTGCTTACTGTAACAAAGGCAATGGATGGCAGCAAAAGGCTGGTAGCTTTTGACAATTATTTTACAACAGTACGAATAATGGAAGAGTTAGAGTCTCGGGGACCTTATGGCAGCGGAACTGTTCGTTCAAACAGGAAGGATTTGCCTGATATGCTGGAAAAAATTCTAAGCTTAGCAGGGGAGAATTCGAATTTGCTGTCAGGTCATGTGTTGCAGCAGTGAAGTGACAGGATAGTAAATTATCACAATCCCAAACACATTACAACTGTTTTGAGAAGAAACAGAGATGGAAGCAGAAGTGAAGTATTCTGTCCATTGCCTGTGGCAGAGTATAATAAAATAATGGGAGGAGTGGATAAATTTGATCAGCTGCGTGAATGGTGTGCTGTAGGCCGTCGTTCATGGAAGTGGTGGCACAAACTGTTTTTCTTTGTTGTAAATTTGGCAGTTGTCAATTCCTACGTTATGTGGAATCTACAGAAGACAGAAGCAGACCAGCTAACATTTAGATTGCAGTTGGCAAGGCAGCTTATCTCTGGCTTCTCAAGTCGTAAGAGAAGAGGAAGGCCCATTCATTTTCAAACACCAAAAAGAAGTGTGTCTGGAGTACCAGATGAAGTTCGTCTGGAGAAAGTTGGAACTCATTTCCCTACAAAAGGGCCGGCCGAAGTGGCCGTGTGGTTAAAGGCGCTGCAGTCTGGAACCGCAAGACCGCTACGGTCGCAGGTTCGAATCCTGCCTCGGGCATGGATGTTTGTGATGTCCTTAGGTTAGTTAGGTTTAACTAGTACTAAGTTCTAGGGGACTAATGACCTCAGCAGTTGAGTCCCATAGTGCTCAGAGCCATTTGAACCATTTGAAACCTACAAAAGGTACAACAAACAGAAGATGCCGCCAATGTAGCACCAAGAACAAAGAAAAGAGAACAAAAATAATATGTAGCAACTGTCGTGTACCTTTGTGTGTAGCACCATGCTTCTCTAAGTTCCATAGTGCATCACCTTAGTGAACTCAAAAGACAATATGAACTAATACAAATACAAATGTAATGTTTAACATGTTTTTGCACTAAAAAATAAAAGAATACATTTTTTTTAAATTAGCAAGTGAAGTTACTCCAGAGTTCGGTGGGAACAATAGTTTCCAATAATTTTTTTATACTCATAGGCTAAACTCTCACTTTAAAGATTTAAACTAAGATTTTATGAACGGTTTCTTAGCCCAATAAAGTGTTCATAAAAAGTCTACAACTTCCGGAAATAATTTGGTCACTAAAGGTTTATCAAGATTTAAGTAAGTTTGAACGTGGTGTTATATTCGGTGCACGAGTGATAGGACACAGCATTTCCGAGGTAGCGATGAAGTGGGGCTTTTCCCGTACGATCATTCCACGAGTGTACCATGAATATCAGTAACCTGGTACACATCAAATGTCTCTGCGGCCGGAAAAAGATTCTGCAAGAACGGAACCAACGACGACTGAAGAGAATCGTCGAACGTGACAGAAGTGCAACCCTTCCGCCGATTGCTGCAGATTTCAGTACTGGGTCACCGACAAGGGTCAGCGTGCAAATCATTCAACGAACATCGTCGAATTGGGTTTTCGGAGCTGAAGATCCACTCGTGTACCCCTGATGTCGGCACGACACAAAGCCTTACGCCCCGCCTGGGCCCATCAACACCGACATTGGGCTGTTGATGATTGCAAACATGTTGCCTGGTCGGACGAGTCTCGTTTCATGTTGTATCGAGCGAATTGACGTATACGGGTATGGAGATAACCTCATTAATCCATGGAACCAGCATGTAACCTCATTAATCCATGGAACCAGCATGTCAGCAGGGGACTGCGACGATCTGTAATGGTGTGGGGTCCGTGCAGCTGGAGTGATATGTGACCCGTGATACGTCTAGATACGACTTTGACAGGTGAGACGTACATAAGCATCCTGTCTGATCACCTGCATCCATTCATTTCCATTGTGCATTCCGACGGAATTGAGTAATTCCACCAGAGTGACTCCACGAACAGTTTAAACAGTTCCGTTGAACACCACACTCCCCAGACATGAACATTATTGAACAAATCTAGGATGCCTTTGCAACTTGGTACTCAGAAGAGATCTACACCACTCATATCCTTATGAATTTATGGACAGCCCTGCAAGCTTCATGGTGTCGATTCCCTCCAGTTCTACTTAACCTACGTCTTGTTGCTGCATTTCTGCATGTTGGCAGGGGCCCTACACGATGCTAGGCCGATGTACCAGTGATTTGGCTCTCCATTTCATGTGCTTACATCGTGGTTGGTAAAATGTTCAACCCAGTTAAGAGGTTGAGAGTACAGACGGATATCTTGTAGTTAATCCAAAATTGCACACCTAGAATATAATATATTCACGGGAAATAAGTCGAAATAAGTACTGCACTAAAAATAACTGCCAGTTTGACATAAAACATTGTTTTTTCATTTATCAGCAGAAAACGTTTAAAATTGCTATAATATTTGAGAAGAGACTTAGGTGACCCAGAAGCAGGAACGCAGTAAGGTCATGGGTACCTCTTGCTTGCTCTGTCAGTATGGGCTGCACAGTATAATACAGTTCCCGCTATAGGATGTAGAATACGAAACATACGATGCTGAATCTTCGTATAGTACTGTCTCAGTCCTCTATCCTCGCTGCTCCGTACAGAATTGTACAGAATGTCAGATTAACCGAAGACCGTCTCGCACTTTCCACAGATGTAGTTGTGGATCGTTAAATGACATGTAGCGGTGTAGCATACAGCTCGTCAGACAAAGCACTGAGATGTGAAGTTTGGCTGGACGTCTAAACGATACCATACCATCACACCTACGAACGGTAAATACTGTTATCCTTTTAAGAGTCTTGATTAAAATTTCGTCCTGAAACACTGTAATTATTATACAAGAAAACTATTTTACCCATTTTTCAGAACTTATTACGTGTCTAGAACTATGTTTCAAATACACGGTGAAGAAACACAGCACTGTAGCTGCAGTCAAGCCAACAGCCCGATCACGGGCTAGCATCATCGACTTTATCTTGAGTCTCAAATTCCACGCCCGTTTCTTACCGGTGTTGTTTCTAAGACGTGATTCATATCTTCTATTGTTCTGTGAAACACATAGCCTACAACTACAAAGTAATTAAGTGGTCATTTGAAATACCTACGTATCTTACACTTTGAAACAGTGAAATTGATGGTGTACTATCTTATATTACTGTCTGACTTCATCATTCTTCACCGCAACATGTTGATAGTGTGGTAAGATTTCCTACAAAGAATTCAATCATTCTTGTGTAAGTATTTTTACGGTATTCACAGATAGAGATTTTGGTGCACGTTGTGTAACATCAGATTACTGATACAGGACATTTGAAAATGGAATCGCGAAAACTAGGATTCAGTTTCACAGCCAAAGGCTTCGAGAAACAAACAATAAGTAGTATCAATAGAAAACGTAATAAAAATTCAAAGGAGGATAAGATAAGATGGAAAGCAACACATCGCTCTCTCACATTCCGTGTTCGACGTCAGTGAACAACACATGGCACAAGCTCTCCATCCTGTGGGAATCAAAGCGATCTACCAAAGCAGCAAAAAAGTGTACTCTGTTCCACGCAGGATACTGTAGAAATGTTGTAAGAGCTTGGAATGTATGAAGTGAGCCACCAATTCGTAACAGCACTCGCTCTCGAAGCATGGTTAGCAATTAGGACACGAAAACCAAAACGTATAAATAACACGTGGCTTTGGCAACACAAGGAAATCGCTGCTGACATGAAGAGTACGAGAAAACGATATGGCATCAGCTCAAAAGCAACTTAAAATTGTGATCTGATTCCGGGAGGCGATCAAGAACTTAAAGCGGCATGCCACCATCAACTGCGAAGACAGACACCGACTCCCATCGTTACGGATATTAACAGCAGTTGGCCTAAAGGCTGACATCGTGTGTGACGATGGCCTTCCATTTTGGGCACCAAACACATCTGTATTGGATACATAAAACCTGGCTTCACTGGACCTAAATACTACGTGACTGTACCCGCTTGTCCCTTGTAAGTCGCCTGACGAAATAACAGTAAGGGGATTAAGTTCTTTTGGTATAAATACTGCTGACTATGAGTTTATGAACCCATCACTAGGCTGGCTCAGATGTGGTGTTTCTTGAAATATCATTCTCTTAGGATAGGTCATAGTTGTTTCCGTTGCCTTCTAAATCGGAAAATAGGGGAAATATAAAGGAAACAAGCAACTTCACAAATTGTTACCTGTCCATAACAACTTCGTTCAGTACCTAACTAGGTTGCTTACGTCAGTTTCCTTAACTACTGCTATTCTAGTGCTTTATATTGCTATGGATGAATGACATGGCGAGACATGTCCATCACCCTCAAACAGGCAGGAAAAGGGCAGAGCCAGACGAGTCATCTCCTCTTTGACTTAACCCGGACAAACGCAGCCATCTTTCACTTTTACTCGAAGGCATCAGTTTTGGTGAGTACAGTGTCGTCGGCTTCAGTCGTCTACGACAAAAAAATTATTTACGCGAGTATCACTCGCTGGAAGAAAAAGTGCCATGTGACAGGCAAAAGTAAGTGATTTAATTTCACAACTTTTGAGCGTGTAAATTAAACTTCCATCAAAGTTACACACGGGAAGTGCGGAAAGTGACAAGTTATTGCGATATTCTGTCACAGGGAGACGCAAACTGCATTCGTAAATTAAATTTTGTGTCGATACTGGAGGTAACTACAAAACATACTCGAAAACCATCGGAAGCTGGTAAAGGAAAACAGATTTTATTTTTATAAAATAGGCGATATTAGTATACAGCACATACTAATGCTATGACTTTTGAAGACGATAAGCATTTATTGATAAAGGAGTGCTCAAAACGTTTTCCAAGTTTCAAGCCTGCAATTTATCTATATCAGTTTGAGAAGGAGAGGAGACTTTGTGGGCCGACAAAGGTTGCTGTGAAGAGGTGAGAGAGAAAAAAATATGGTATTTCATAGTTCGTTGATATTTTCTACTATTTCTAATATAAAGTAAGAGAAAACAAAATTAAAAGAAATGACTCCGCTGCTCATCAAACTGGTGATTCAACGCATATTTCTATCGTTTAGCTTCCTACAGTTTAGATTTTCTTCATATTTTTTCCATGTCCAAGCTGCCAAATGAATATGCAAAGTTAAAACAGGATTGATTCACAATTACTCAATTCTGAATTTTAAAAAAAGGAGAGAGAGAGAGAGAGAGAAGAGAGATACATCAAGAAGTAATTGCTCAGACGTTTTCTGCCGTAGTCCTGGTGACAGGAAAGAAATTCACATACGGATAGCTGCTAATGAAGCACTAGATAACGTCACTGAAGCTATTACAATCAACAGGAGTCATATTCATCAACACCCAAGAAATCCTCTGCGCCAAAAAGGTTACTGAAACGAAGAACCAGTGTAAGGGTAAAATATGTCTACCTATATTGGGGTCTAATTTGCATCCAACATCAAAAAGTAAACCATATGGTAGAAAGATGTCTTTTTGGTCCTTCAAACCATGGTACTGAGCATCACCATGGAAAGTCTGCTTTATCATCTGGAACTCAAAATAGCAGACAACAACTCTCTATGAAACTCCACGATCAATAGGTACTACAAACCAAAAAGACACCATTAGTCTTACACAACAGCATCATCTATGGGCATGTTAGGGATGGATTGGTAAGGAAATAAATATAAATGAAAATGTGAGACAGAATTCGGGATCCGACTACTTCTTTGTTTTTTTTGTTTGTTTTACACATAATTAGATCATCAAGTTGTTTAATGTTAGTCCATTGAGTATTTTATATCTTCCAAAACGTAAATTAATTTTATGAGCAATAGAAATTAGTCGCTCTCGTAATTATTGCATTTTTATGTACTTACTAGAACATCCCTCTGTTTCACGTAGCAAATCAACAATGTCCGAATAAAAACAGAATTAAACACTGTTAACTTCAATTTTACTATAAATAATGTTTATTTTGAAGTACCAGACGGGAGGATAACTATGTAGAACAAAAATGTTCTGTTGGTTACGTGGCGCTTTGCATATATTCACTCAGTTTCTGGATGGTTCACCGTTACCGGTTTGTAGGGGAATCTGGTTAGGGACTGATCGCATGCGCAATCGAAGCCATTGAAATGAGGTAAAGTTCTATAGGTGTGCATACATACAGATAACATGGTTACGACCTTAACTGACCAAAACCACTAGGAAAACTATCATAGTCAATGCTTAGTTACGACAGTCTACGGTACCCTACGGTTGTTATACAACTCTGGTACTTACCAATTTTTTTTTATCAGGAAACTGATCTGTTGACCTTGTTTCTCGAATCATCTGTTTTGTTCGAGGTGCATAACAGCATTCTATGTAGGACTGTAGAGAATTTTTAAAGCTTTCCGTGTTCTCGGTGCAGCACCATAGTATGTGCTATATTTCTATGTCGGAGGATTTTGAGTAGGCAAGATGAATGATGAAAGCTATTTGTTACTTAAAAATTTTTCTGTACCAAGTTAAAACTGATTTAGTGGTACAAAATTAGAATGCAGCTTGTGAAGTACATGTTATCATCTTTACTCATTATGTTGAACCACCGAAGAACCATATTTTATTTCCGCATTCTTTGGAAACTTTACGAATGTCAGACTTTTCATTCCGATAAATATCACGCGACATTACAAAGATTAAATAAAGTATTTGCAGTACCTGGCTCTTGAATTTATCGTCTTGATAGTCTTATGTCTTAACATGTCTTTTTAACTACAAATACAAATGTATTAACTTGTCTTTTAAATTACAAATACAAATGAACAGCCAAAGAGCAGATCCACCAGCGAAACTATTAAAGGTATTCAATACCATAACTCAGGGGCAATGAGACTGGATAGTTTGTTTTTAACAAAAGTTGTGCCAGGCGTGAAGCTCAGGGAAGTCTACAAGGAATTTACGCAAAAAACGAGAAACGTACGGGGAATGTGCATCTAGCTGTATATGAATGTCGCCATAACCTCAGGAGCATAAAAAAACCATCAACGAATAAACATTTTTGAAGAATGATGAGGTCATCCAATCATATTTCTCTGACAAACATTGTACAAAGAGTGTTAAAGATTTCATTATTGAACTTAATACAGCTACATTAATAAGTAATTTGAAAGTAATTAAGTTATTGGTTATTCACATACTTCTCCACAATATTTTTGAGATTAGCAACACTCTTTTTTTCTATATTATAGGTACTGAGGCGCACCCATACTGATTTTACTATTGTGCTCAATTTACATACAACTCACAATCTATTGCCGTAAAACCCAAGTGACGGAGAGCCTCTAAAGTCCCGAGACTACAGGCAGCTTCCGATAAAAGAATGACCATTACCGATGTTCATTTATCTGCAGTCATTCCGTCGCCTTATTCTTCCTCCTTGAACAAGCACATGTGTTAACTGAACTGGAATTTATTTTCAGATAAAGCAATATTGAATACGATCGGGAAATTTGGGTGCGTAATTCAGGGGACACAGTCATAATGAATACGACATATGGTCTGATACGAGATAAGTAACAGCACGTGTTTTATTAGATAGTTCATGTGCTGTACATACAGGGTGTTGATAAAAGGTATTTCTTGTTTTAAGAGTGGACAAAACACAACAAAGCCTTTTTCACTAAAAATGGGCGTAATTCAAGGGACACAGTCATATTGAATACTATATATGGTCTGATACGAGATAAGTAACAGCACGTGTTTTATTAGATAGTTCATGTGTTGTACATACAGAGTGTTGATAAAAGGTATTTCTTGTTCTAAGAGTGGACAAAAACAACAAAACCTTTTTCACTAAAAATGGGCAGTAAAACCCATACCTTAGTAGCTATAAGAATTTGTTCATCTTCACTAATGTGAAACACATCTCCACTACAAATTCCTTGCTGTTGCCAACGACCTTAAGAAGAATACACTGAACAATTGAGTACACTAATGAGGACACACTACTCAGTTATTATGACACACCAGAGCCGTTAATGTAATCCGCTTGCTGTTACATTCGACCAGCGCTTGTGAGCCATCGCTAAACAAGGTGCTCAATGTGGTATCGACTAATAGCAATGTACGTTTTTGTTCTACGCCTTAGGGAGTCATAAGGTCTTCGAAAAACTTCAGATTGGTGACGGATCCGCTGGGAGGCAATGATGACGCGTTTATGTTGCGTATGTACACCATCAATGAAGCATGTGGGCACCTTACACTTCAATTATCCCCACAACCAAAATTCAAGGGATTAAGAACCGTGGAACAACAAATCCAGTCCGCATTAAATATGTGCTCGGGGTGTTTTCGGTGATTCCGGAAAATACTGGCTAGTACTCCATCATGCACAAACATCTGCAGCACTTATTGGAATGGTACCTCCTCTACAAGGACAGCCACATCATTCAACACGACCTCTAGATGTCCTCTACCAGTCAGCGTGTTTGGTAGCATCAAAACACACGCTGGTTCCATTAAAGCGAATGTATGCAATGCAATTACCCAGCTTCGCAAACACGGTTTGACAGTAACAACACTAACAGATGTTTACTGAGTGCTATCTCTATGGTCAATAACACAGGAATGATTTCGCACTTATTTATTGCAGTGAATGTGTCTTCATTTGTTTACTGCAATCTGTGTGTCATTCTTATAGAGTTTGCTGCAGAACAGAGGTGTTTCCCAGTAACGAAGATCAACAAGTGCTCCATATCTACCGTGTATTTTTGTATTGTTTTGATCTCTTGAAGTATGGAATACGTTTTTTAATCATCCTACATATATATAGGAAGTCTCTCCTAAGGGTCGTCAGACGCATTTTCTCTTGTGTTTCAGGAGATATTTACCAGTTCGCTCCACCATTATGTAGGTGGAGTCAGCCAAAACAATTATTGCTCATCAGGTCTATCATGCGACACCCATTTTCGACGAAAAGCGTTGTCATTTTTCTCCTTTAAATACTAAACGATTTTTCTAACGGAATTTTACGTGCCCTTTCGATAGAACGGTCCCAGATTAGTCTAGTGCCATATTTTTAACAGGGACATTAAAATACTAAAGTAACCAGTACCCCAGTAGCAACAGCACGGCCCTGCCCCGAACTAATTGTTTCCGCCAACCATACAGCGTTACACCGAAGATTTGCATCACCGTGATATGCCGTGCAAGTCTGTTCCAATTTCGACTGTTTCTGTGCCGCCCGGAAGGTCATCCCTGACGTTGTTTGTAAACCTACATACAGTTACCACAAGCGTTACCTGCGAGTAGAACGTCGCACACGAATGTATTGCAGCATTTCAGTTGAAAATAAAACACCAGTAGAGTTGCAACAGTGTCGACTGTGAAACTCTAGATCAAACATTCATCACACCACGAAAGACATCGCGAGCAATGATCGGCTCCGCATCATCACGTTAGACGCAGAAGACTTGTCAAGTGGGGAAGTTGCTCTACGTTTGCGCTGGAGACAAAGTGCAGTGCTGCAGATATGCAATGGCTTCTAATTTACAGGTACCTTTGAGGACTTCCGCGCAGTCCATCCACGTTCGACAGGTGCACAGGACTATCAAATCTACAACTTTTGAGTCAAAGAATGCTTTGGCTGAGTGCTCCATTACTGAATTGGTAGTTATAAAAGGCTATAGGACTTCATGTTTCACATCGTACTGTTAGGAGACTGTTGCATGATGCGCATCTCTATTCTCGAAGACTTTTACAAGCACCAGGTCGTAACTTCACAGCACCATGGACTATCTTAGGGATAGGCAAGAGATGATACAGAATGGACGCCCCAGGATTGCCGTCCGGTGTTTTTTACAGCGAAATTCGGATCTGTTTGCACGCTGATAATCGCAGACATGTCTAGAGACAAACCGGCAACATCGAACGCCCCCAACACTATGTACAAAGTGTACAAGGTGCTGTTGGAGTTATATTGTGGGATGGTATTACATGGAGCCGCCATAAATCTCTCGTGATGGTGAGAGTAGTAACGGGGCAGGTAGGATGAACTAAGGGATTGTTTAGTGCTAAAACACAGCCACCTGCAAAAATAAAATAAAGAAAATTTTACCAATAAAAGATAAATGTAAAAATTGAAAAACCCAATAAACTTTTCATCTATATGAATATGACTAATGTGTGGGATGAATTTAAATTTGACATTTTTTGCTGATAGATATTATAAACCAAGAGAGAGACAAGTTGAATGTAATATTTGCGATGAATATTCTTAACCATCTTTAATTATAGAACATCTAAGAAGTCAGGACATACTGGTAGTACTGATGTATTAAAGCAAATTTATGATCAGGAATACAAAATGAGATGTAACAGTTGTGATGAAACTTATGTAGAAACACGGGAGGAAATAGAAAACTTAGACTCTCTCTTATTATGAATGTAAAAATTGTAGCGAATTATAATATACCAATAAATAATTTACCAAAAATAATACAAAGTTCTGTTAAAGCCTATTAATTATTTTTAATATTTTCTCAATCAATAATTAGAGATATGGAAGACAGAGAATACCATAAAAATCAAATAATACATTTATATCATTGTTATAAGAAATGAGGTATGAAGTTTATTCTTACATCAGAAGATATAGTAAAATTATATTAAGGTTATTAAAATTTATTAAATAATAAATACATTTTAACATCCATAAAGCACTGTATCATAATTTTCTAGAACTACTTTTTTATCATAGTAAAATGAGAATTCCTTTGTGGCGAGTTTGTGGACTACATTTTTGGTACCAACATCTCTAGTGATCTGACTGTATTCTAATTATATTTTTTCCTTCTCTTCACTCTCATTTAATCTTTCCAAAGGTTCACCATTCAGCTTTTGAGTATTTTTATAGTTAAAAGAGAATCCTTTTACCTTCATCACTGTGCTTCTATCTTTTCTTCATAATAATAACTTAGGTCCAGTTGTGGCTCAATTCTTTATCGATTTATTATGTCCCAACTTATCTGTACATTTACCCAACATACAATCTCATTTTATAGATTGACTTTGGTATCATCAGTTTATAATACAGAATTGGTATAAAAATATATAAAATTTTTCATAGTTTATTTAACCTATCATACAATCTAAGCCTTTCATTTGATGTAACAAATGCAGCTATAAAAATATTTGTACCCATGTTGTTTTCCACGTAATTCTTAAAATTGAACTTCTTTTGAACCATATTATAACTAAGAAAATTTATATCTATGTTATTTAACAGATCATCCTATAGTATCTCTTAAAAAATCTGTTATATATTCTGTTTGAGTCATATTTTGCCTTTGACCAAATTTCCTCCACAATGAATTAAGATATATCTTAGGAACAGCTCATTTCCATCAGTTTTCCATTGTTCTATCAGGGTCTAGGTCAATAAGTAATTCCTCTCTATCTATTTTGATATACTCTTTATCAGTTTCAAAATCATGAGGACTGATTTCTAATTTTATTTTCATAAAACCTTTCATATAATACTTCAGTAACATGTGGCTTTTATTTCTAAAATCCAATACTTCATATACATCTAAAATTCTGTATCCCATTTCTACAACCAATTTTACTTCATCAGTTACCCATGTTCCAATAAAAGTTCTTTCTACATTGTTGTGATTGAGTTAACCTTTTTTCCTGCAAATTTTACACACAAAGGAAAAAACAGTTTTTCATTTATTCTTATAGGCAAAACTTGACATAGAATTCTCTAAATGCCGATACTTTACATTTTATAGATCCATGCCAATTTTTAGAATAAGTTCTTTGTATGAATGTTTTCCTTTCAAGTTGCTCAGGATGATAATCATAATATTATACAGTTGGATAAAGACTGCAAACCTCACCAAAACTTACTTTTGTGCTAAAACCATCTGCTTTAGCTCTTAATTTTATCACATTTGTTTGAGTACCATACAAAGCATCTCATGGATTCAATGGTTCTACATCTCCTGGTAAATGTTTTAATTTTTTAAGCTCCTTCTACTCTGGAGAGTTAAGCCAATCACATTGTCACATTTCCACTAAACTATGTTCAACATTTAGTATTTCTGTACTTCTTGTTAAAGTCTTTTGAGAAAGGTCATCCATTGTTTCTTTATCTTTATTGTTCATCAGTTCACTTTTGAAACACTTATATAACCATGCAAAAAGCAACCATGGTATTGATAAACAGTATTAATTTCTTTATCAAATCCATCTACCTTTGCACCAACTATTTTTACATTTCCACCATTAAGAGCATGCAAATTATTATTATTGTTTAAACTGTTAAACCAAAATATAAATTCATTAATATAATTTTCTTTTCGTTTTTTTCCCCAATACAGCCATTATATTTCCAGGTTAATATTTAGAGCTGAAAATGCTATATAAACATCTGCAGTGGTTAAATAACAGAATGGATCAATATATGCTGTCTCCAGAAATTGTTTTCTTAATTCCATACAACCTCTTCTCAAAATGTCTACATCGGAATTACAGAACTCATTAATTTCTTTCTTCATACTGAAACACGTAACTTTCTTTAACTCTGAAGCTATGGGATTTGGGGAATGCTTCTCTATCTTTTGGTTTCATAGTGTCAACACAATAATATCGAGTATCTGGAATTGGTCTATGTAATTTTCATTTTCCTGTGTATTGAATAAATGTGGAAAAATGTCCTTTCTTCAATTCTTTCAGAAGAAATGTTTTTGGAAAACTAATAAGTGGGCCAGGTACCTAATTACTGCTATCTATAAATTTTAGACCTACCTGTTTTATCTCCAATAACATTAATTTAGTTCCAGTGTAGACAGCATGTGGTTTTTATTGTATCTTCAACACAGTACAGTCAACAGCCCTGCCACAGTGGTGACACCGGGTCCTGTCAGATCGCCAAAGTTAAGTGCTGTTGAACTGGGCTAGCACTTGCATGGGTGACCTTCCGGTCTGTCAAGTACTTTTGGCAAGTGGGGTGCACTCAGCCCTTGTGACGAGAAGTAGTGGCTCTGGTATCAGAAACTGACATACTGCTAGGAGAGCTGTGTGCTGATCACATGCCCCTCCATATCTGCATCTAGTAACGCCTATGGACTGAGGATGACATGGCGGCCGGTCAGTACTGAGGGCCTTCATGGCCTGTTCGGGAGAAGTTCAGTTTTTTCAACACATTAGTTCAAAATTAATTGCGAATCATATCATGTAATACTTGTTTTCCTCAGTCATCATCCAATTACAGAATCTATCGTTGTCTTCAGTTTATAAAATATTTTCTCCAAAATTGTGAACTATTACAGATCTGGAATATGAATATGTTTCTTGTTGAGCTTCATAATCAAACCACATGTATTTTTCTGCATAGGTGCGATTCGCTCTGTTGAGGAATCAGTCCTCACAACACTCAAACTGTTTACCAGCAACTATTTTTTCACATTCTTAGCATTAGTATATGTAAAAATCTTTTAATGTCCCATTAATGAAACAACCACCTTCTTTACAATTTGGGCAACCTTGAACTATAAAATACTAACCAAATTTTCTTTCACAAAAACCACCTTTTGGCAATCCTTATTGTATTGAACATATATGATTTCCAATATTCACGACTTGATTACAGTTTATGCAAAGTTCAAAGTCAAAACATTTGTGTTCTTTAGATCTCAAATCTTTCTGCATTAGTTATATTTATAAGCCGTATTACAAACTCCTTCGCGATGTTTTAAGCATCCTTCATTACGAAAGTATCTATTGCAGTTTTCGCAATACATATTGTTTTCTGCACTTATTTGTTCTGGACTATTGCATAGTAATACAGATTTTTCTTTCTACTCTTTAATGATGTTTGTATTTGTTGTTATGTGTTTTGATAGGACTGGATCTTTCAATGCTTTGAAGATGATAATATTAAGCTAAAATATAAATGAATGAAAAGAACTAAAAGTAATGATAACGAATTTCACGATCTGGAGTTAATTGTGTCAGGTAATTTTTAATCTCGAGGTGGCCGGGTTTAAATTTTCAAATATAATTTCATTCACATGATTTCTTATACTTCACTTTTGCGGGTGGGTGGGTTTCATCAATAAATAATCCCTTAGTGCACCCAACTGGCTCACTTACAACTGGTTAGGGGTATAAAACTGCTCAACAGTCCAGGGAAGAGACTCCACATCCAACAGTGAGACCGTGTCACCAACATTTTTGTGACAATTGTATTTTGATAGAGAAAAACTCGAGTGCACATACACTTTACAGTACCATTAGGCTACAATTAGTGTGAACTGATTCCACTGAAAGCATTTCCAAACATCGTTTTCATTGTTGTTATTGATAGTATCATCTGTTAACCGAGTATTGAAACTAATGTTTTTACTTTCTAAGTGGTAAATTATTCACTTCGAGCCTTGTGTTGAACTAGACATGTCAGAGAATAATTGCAGTCGATATTGTCTCAAAAAGATTCATGATCTATAACAAGTCGTTCGAATTGTCGTTGGAATTTTGGTTGAGTAATAGTGCCCTTTCGCACACGTTCATACATATACCAACTATAGTGACAAAAACGGTGCAATCTCTTATAAAAGGCATTTGTTAATTGTTGGTGATGGCATGTGCAATCAACTTGCAAAGTCAAAACTTCGGAGTGCATTCTCTCAGTTAATGTCATGATTTTGCATTCATATTTACTTTTGTTGAAAATTTTGTTTCTAGGAACATTGGAATAATTTTTAGCTTCCCTGTATGTCATGCGTGGAGCTTTTGCGACATGCAAGTACAGTTTATAGCTCTCACGGCGATAGCACAGATTGAAGTTTTCAGTCTCTGTGTTATGCCTGTAGTGAGACTGGCATTTGGTACAAAACGCATTCGTTCTGGACGCGGTTCTTTGGAGGCGTATCTTGTGACTGATGGCATGGAAAAAATACGAGCTAGGAAGTGAATGTCATAGGGGCGACAGCACATGTAGGGTGAGGACGCAGCCAGCGAGAGAACGGAAAAAGGGAGAACGCGGTGTCGTCTGCCCTCTGGCAGCCGTCTGGAGGACAGGAAACCTGCCGACGACAGCGCAGCGGCACATAAAGAATAAAGTTTTCTGCGTCGTTAGACACGCCTTCCCGGCCTCAGCGCGCTCCGCATGTATTGCGGGCAGCCGCGCGCGCGCGCCGCAGGGGCGTGTCTTCTCAGCCGAAGACGAAGGGGTGACAGATGTCGCCTTGCATCGCTGACATAAACTTCGACTATCAATTTATTGTCAACCCCTATCCATTTCATCGCAAATACTGGCATCATTATCCTCTTAATTGTTCACTTTCGACGTATGCGATTACTATCACCTTCTACTGTGCGCAAAATATCAGAGGCAGCCATTTCTCGTTTTATTTGCTTTTGTCTGAATCTACTAGTAAAACTGATTACACTCACTTCATTTTTACTTACGTCAACATATATTGATATGTTGTGAACCATTCTTGTAATATCAAACTAATTTTATGGCAAAAAGTATTGTTTTGTCGGTGTATATTCCATAGCTCACTCCTCTTTTTATGTGCACCTTGTTGTTTGTAGCATGCAGATATTGGAAGAGAAGTGGGCAACCGTCCTGTTCCAAACGAAGAATGCTACTGGTAGCTTCCTGAAATGATTAGCTAAGACCATCTACAACATAAAAGACAATGGCGCGATGGGACTGACACCGTTATCACAATCTGTCGATTTTCTTCCGCATCATATCGTCCGACCGATCTGAAATCAAATGTGTCACAATTTTGAACCTATAAGAGGTGGAAAAAATATGGTACAACCAGAAACAGAACACATTACTATGCTTAATATGGCGTTGGAAAACCGAAGGCTTTCAAACAGCTTCCAGTCGACTAGGAAAATTTAAATACAGGTCCTACAAGATTTTAAAGTGAATACTATACCACTCTTCCTGCAAAATACTTCCAAGTTTAACGCTGAGGATCATGGATAGCGATCTCGCACGCTTCTCTCCAAAGTAGACAGCAAAGGCTCAGGAGGAAAACAATTCATAGTCGTGATCACAAAACCAGTCCTACTAACAAACGTTGTAGCATGAGATAGAGTTGATCAGCATAAAAGGTCACATAATCCTTGGCAGTAAAGTGATACGGCACAGCATCTGTATGGCGCATGGAAAACTACTCTTTTTGTTCGGGTCATTGTCTTCTGGTTTCATGCGGCCCGCCACGAAGCCTCCTGTGCGCTAGCCCCTTCATGTCAGAAGCAATTTCACACTATGGCTTCTGTTGTTTGCTGGATGTATCCAAGCCTCCGTCCTCCCGGAGAGTTTTTTAGTTCTACAGCTCATTCAAGTACCATGCAGCTCATTCCTTGATATTTTAACACATGTTCTACTGCGCTGTTCCATCTTATTTTCAGTGTTTTCCATAAGTTCTGTGAAGCACCTTCTCATTCCTTACCTTATTTGTCCACCTAATTTTCAACATTCTTCTGTAGCATCTCATCTCAAACGCTTCGATTCTTTTCTGTTCCGGTTTTCCCGCTGTCCATGATTTCCCACCACTCAATGCTGTGCTCGCAACATACATTTTCACAAAGCTCTTCCTCAATTTATAACCTATGTTTGACATCAACAGACTTCTCCCCGGAATACCCTGTATGTCTCTTCTAGTCTGCATTTTATTTACTCCTTGCTTCGTCCGTTATGGGATATTTTGCATCAAATGCAGCGAAATATCTTTACATTTTGTTTCTGCTACTCCTCACTATTTTCGTCTTTCTTTAGTTTACTCTCAATCCATATTCTATACCCATGAGATTGTTCATACCATTAATCCTATAATAAGTGAATCTTATCATCGATTCCTTTTAACCCCGAATACTAATCCCACTCCTCATCCATTCCTGTATTCCCATCGTTGCTTCTTCGATGTACAGATGGAACAGTAAAGTCGAAAGACTGCATACCTGTGTTACAGCGTTTTTAATCCGAGCATTTTGATCTACCAGTCATATTATTTGCTCTTGGGTTTTTTTATATTGGTCGTTTTTCCTAAAGTTATCTCCTGCCCGCAAAATATTTAGGACAAATGAGGGGAAACTAAAAGCATATATAACAAAGCTCTGTCTTGTTATGACACATGCAGCAGAAACTTGAACGGCAACGAGAAAGATAAAATAAACGCTAACGGTAATGGAAATGAAGGATCCGAGGAGTGATAATGTGCGAGACGAGGACAACAGTGTCGATAAGGGATCAGTGTGAAATATGACATATAAATAAATGGACGAATTGGGTCTTGTGGGAAGGATGACCGTGCAGAACTGGTAACCTTTTTAAACATGAACAAGTGCAAAGGAAACGACAGCCCGGACGACCACCTGAGATATGGTACGACAGTGCATGGTACACCCGCGGAAGGACGCGACGAAAAGGGGAAACCCTAGTCAGCAACACAAGAAGCACAGGAAGAAAAGATGATAAATTTCTCACTATCCTTATTTCTGTTAATTCTCATTACATTCGTCTTTCGCTGGTATACTCTCAGTCCATATTGTGTATCCATTATACATTTCATTGCATTGTTGCATTATATTATTGTTCTGGCCGAGAACTGAGAATATTCCCGTCCTATGTAAAACCACTAAGCGGGTCTAAGGGGTCTAAGGCTTACATTCAGCCAGTCTTTGAACAGTGTGGAGTGACACTTGGAGACAGGAAAACGGAGGTCGAAAGTTTTAATTTCGCCTTTAAGATACATGGATAATGGTATAAATATGTTGTCGTTTGACCGTCGAACAGACTCCCGTTTGGACGACATAGTAATCGTAATAAGCATGTCCGAACGAAATTCCAATTATGTTCACGAAGAGTACTCTACGGCATTGGCCACTTCCTCACCTTGCATTTATCACGAGTCTCTCGCCCAGCGCTAAATCCCAAGTGACTGGGATAAAGGGCATGTGAATCCTGCATGTAAGAAGGGTAAAAGAACGGAGAAGCAAAATTACAGACCAATCGGTTTGATGCAGAACTCTTGAATATATTCTCAGTTCGAAATTGATTAATGTTCATGAGACCAGGAAGCTTATGTCCACGAGTTGGTACGGTTCCAGAATGCTTCGCTTATGCGAAACTCAGGTTGCCTTTTTCTCACGTGATATGCTGCGAACTATGGATGAAGGGTAACAAGCAGATTCTGTATTCGTAGACGTCCGGAAACTATTTGTCACGTTGCAATACCACAGATCGTTAATGAAGGTACGAGCATATTGAACAGGATCCCTGTTATGTGGGTGACTCGTTCTTTAATTACAGAAAGAGTGATAGGACCGCTACTACTTCCTATGTAAATAAATGATATGGCAGACAGGGTGGCCAGTAATCTGGTGACGTTGCAAAGCGACATTAAATGGGACAAGCATGTGAGGGTTGTGGTATGAAAGGCGAATGGCCGACTGCGGTTTATTAGGAAGATTTTTGGAAAGTGTGTTTCATCTGTGAAGGAGATTCTCTATAGGATGCTAGTGCGACCTATTCTTTATTACTGCTAAAGTGTTTTAGATCCATGTCAGGTTAGAGTAAAGGAAGATATTGAAGCAATTCAGAGGAAGATTTGTTACCCGAACTTTCGCGAAACACGCAAGTCTTACGAAAAATCTTCGGGAACTCAAATGGGAATACCTGGAGGGAGAGCGATGTATTTTTCCGAGGAACACTCTTGAGAAAATTTAGAGAACAGGCATTTGAAGCTAAGTGTCGAACGATTCTACTGGCGCAAACATACAGTTCACGTACCACGAAAATGAGAAAGTACGGTTCATATAGAGCCATACAGATAGTCGTTTTGGCCTCGCTCTGTTCGTGAGTGGAACATGAAAGAAAATGACTAATAGTGGTATAGTGTACCCTCCGCCACGCACATCCCGGTGACTATGGAGTGTGTTCGCAGATGTGTACGTAGAAGATAATGGCGGTCATTTCAGAATGTTGTAATTCATGCAGGTTAGTGAAAACTGGCTGCACATTATAATTCTTCAAGTTCTTTTGGGTTAATATCATCTTCTGCGACAGTAAGAAAACTTTGATCATCTTCAGGGATTTTCTTCCTGTAATGGTTTTGTCACATCAGTATTTATAAACTTTGAAGTAGCATCCGATATAATTATTCAAATACATTTTCTCGATGTGACTGGATCAATTAGTTTACTCACCTTTTTTTGTCATTGGAGGTGTATTCACTTAGAACACAGAAGGAAGGTTTTGATTTAACACTCCATAAACGACCAAAACTTTAGAGAAAAGTATGGTCTTGAATGTGGAAATATGGGGAAAGAATTCGGCCACGCCCCTTTTAACATTAGGAAGCATGGTACCGAAAATACGCATGAATGTATACACAGGGCATGTGAGGCCCTGTCCATAGTTTACATATACCCATGTTGAAATGTTTCTAAGTTATACTAAAAGAATCTGGTGGGTATGAATAATATTTTATTAATTTCTTTAAAGAACTGTTTATTTTTATCAGTTTCAGTACGCAGTAAGCAAACGAAGATACATTCAATGCAGTAACAAAGTGAGAACTCATTCCTCCAATATTATATCTTCATTTCTTCAAATGTCAAATAATTACCTGAAGCTTGTTACAGATGACATGGAAAATAAGTGAATATTAAATATACAGTTGTGTTTACAAAAAAAGAAAAACATATTTATGGTGGACTACGTGATGTTATGTTGTGGAAGCAAGCCAGTTAGTGCATGTACTCATACCACAGCTGGTCACATGCATTTTAGCTCAATAGCATCCCCAGACAGCTGTCAGCACTCGCACTAAACACTGAATACATACTGCCTAACCCTATCACATGATGCCAAAGGTCTGACACCTCACGCCAGACATCTGATGCCGGATGCGTAATGGTTGACATATGATGCGCAATCGACGACACTAACACCTAAAGCGAAACTTCTCTGTAAGTACACCATTGTATGGCCACCTTTCAATGGTATACATACTAAACAAATGCCGCAACGCATATCGAACTGATATATATATCTTAAGGCATCATTATTTTCTCGTGTAAGACACTTAGCCCCCATTGCTACAATGAAACTATAAAACGATTTCTATCAGATAACATCCCCAGGAAAGGCCAACATTGTTGGTAACCGGTTTAAAGATTTTGTAAATTGTCCAGACATGTGACTACAGGAAACTTTTTAAAGTCTTCTTTGGGTAAAGAACATGTCACTACCTATCTGGAGACCACTACTGTTAGGATCATGTGTATCATCCCAGCAGGACACACTTTAATTATGTGCATGATGACTTGCATTTTTCATTTCAGCTGCTCTGTTATGGAATATAATTACGTCACTTCAACCATCATTGTTAATTCCTCACCGCTATTGCTGCTATAATAACGCTATTTCTACGCTGTTTTCCAGTTATTACGATGTCGATATCTTCATCTCTTCAAACCAGCACTGTCATACTGTTACAGTGCACTGTTGAGGTACCATATCTCGCAATGTTCATAACCATTTGTTTGGCCTTTGCTTATTGAAAGTCCTAAAATTTCTGATCTTATTGAGGGCTTGATATTAAGCGTATATTTCAGCTGAGGCAGCGTCATAGGTGGTAGAATCAATAACGTCGTTTCTGGTTTTGATCCACTAAATTTTAGGAGATGACAACTTCCGTATCTGCATCTATGTATCTATACATTACTGAGAATAAAATTCACTTTAATACATGTCGTAGCATTTATTTGGCGCTTTATGCGTTGGAAGATGGTCTATAAACACTTATGTCAGGCGTATATTTGATGGTTCATTGTGCTTGCAAAACATATGAAATCGAATGCTCATAGAGATTTTGTTTATGAATATGTAATCTAATGAGTTAAATACACATTTTGGTTGTAATAATAATTTGTGCTTGATAAGCGTGAGACATAATGGTATATGATAACTAGTTTTTCCAAACTATTTACTGACAGTCTTTGGAAATGTCAGATTGCTATTTCCATCTTGGTCATGTGTTTACAAATAATCCAATGACTTTTATAATGCAACGGATATTTGATAATAAAAATTACTTTATTCCTCTCTTCCCTAATATGGCACTTGTGTTGTGCATGTGTTTGTGATGATGTAGTTGGTTACAGATTTTGATTTTCGTGACCCATAGTTTAAAAAAATGCAACTGTACAGATTGAATACATCCTTCACGTATCTCAATACTGCTGCAACATGAACATTGTATTTTTCACATTGCTGACATATTTTTAGAAATTTCTGAGCAACAATATTGGACAAAATCAAAGCTGTTGCAGAGTCATTTTGAATTCAAACTGTTGTTATTTACACAGCCTTCAGTAGACCACTGTCATTTGTACTAACAGTAGTAATTTTCAATCATTATGACAAATTACGTTTCTTAGTGAATGACGTAATACATTATAACTGTCGCTCTTAAAATGGTGATAGAGAACAATTTAAATGCGAGAATTATACTTTGAGATTGTTTTGTGACTTGCATCAAGAGTGGACCTAATGGGTTACATTAAGTCTGTGTGCATCTTAGGACAGTTTTTTTAAGCAGACACAAATTTTTCTGAGGTTATAAGCCTCGTGAGGTCAGTTTTAAGGCATCGAATTATTAGGCCTACATTCTCCAACGTCACCTGTAATTAGACATCGGAATCTAACATTGGGGGTGCATACTTTAGAATTTTGGTCACTAATTTTTCAAATATAGACATATGTAGAAATTTATTCACCCTTTCTTTTACAATGAATACGTATTCTGGTAATATTGTGATTTCATATTAATTGAACTGAGTACTACAGCATGTTTCGATGTATTAATCTCCACCACAATGTATACATCGCACTTTGGCGCTGCCGACGAATTTTACAAGCATTTTAGAATTTTTTTCAGGATGTTAGACTAGGAAAATAATTAATTTACAAGTCTGTTACGTTTTCAACTTTGCGGCAATCTGCTAGTTGTAGTACAAGAAGGTTGTGTAAAGATCAAAGTTTCTTTGATTATACAGGGCAACGATCTTCTGGTGGCGCTAGGCACTCGTTTTCTGAAGTGCCAGCATCTGATCGTGACAGGAGCATGTGAGACGTGGAAGACGATTTGCTTTTATATCACATATCAGCGTCTGTGGGATAGTGTTTAAGGTAAAACACGTTTTCAACAAAAGAATTCCTGATTAATTCATTTTAATTTTATAAGCAAATGTTTGCTTTCATTATTTGCAGAGGAATATACTGTCTACTCGTTCCAATATTCTATGCCGATGACTAACGATGTATAGCTTCAAATGAAATTGACCAATGTGACTGGTTCACCAGTTTTCAAACGATTGTTTTGAAATATGTAATGCAAACATAGCTTGAAAATTGTTTATGGAATTCGGATACTTTACCTTATAAGGCTAAGAGAAAGGGGGTTGGGGGTTTCAAAACATGCTGACTACACTTACAGGCTGGCAACCATTAAACTATATGAAATTAAATCGTCATAACTTCTGAACGGTTTGCGTTAGGACGATAAAACTGCATGGATGGGTGCGGGACACGACGGGAATTAGTATGAGCTGTATGGTTTGGTTTAATGACGAAGCCCACTTTCATTTGGATGAGTTCGTCAATATGCAAAACTGGTGCATTTGGGGGACTGAACCCAGATTTCGCGATCGAGAGATCTCTTCACACCCAGAGGGTGACCGTGTGACGTGCATTGTCTAGTCAAGGAACAATCGGTGCGATGCTCCTTGATGGCACGGTGACTGCTGAACGGTACATGAACATTTTGGAAGATGATTTCCTCCCACTATCCAAAGTGACCCTGATTTCGACAAGATATGGTTCATGCAAGACGGAGCTTGACGCCATTGAAACAGGAGAGTCTTTGATGTCCTAGGGGAGCACTTTGGGAGCCACATTCTGGCTCTGGCTTATCCTGAGGCCACTGGCATGGACCTCGATTGGCCGCCATATTCTCCAGATCTGAACGCATGCGACTCCTTTTCATGGAGCTGTATTAAAGACAAGGTGTACAGCAATAACCCCAAAACCAATGCTGAGTTGAAAACAGCCATTCAGGAAGTTATCGAGGGCATCTATGTTCCGACATCAGCGGGTCACGTAGAATTTCCCTATTCGTCTGCGCCACATCACCACCAATGGTGGCAGGCCAATTGAACGTTTCATAACGTGAATATGAGTGTCTGTAGTAAGGTTTTCATGTTGAATAAAGCGTGTGCACGCCGTAGTTTGTAACTAATTTAGCCGGCCGCTATGGCCGAGCGGTTTAGGCGCTTCAGTCCGGAATCGCGCTGCTGCTACGGTCGCAGGTCCGAATCCTGCCTCGAGCATGGATGTGTGTAGTGCTTAGGGGGCTAATGACCTTCAGATGTTAGGTCCCGTAGTGCTTAGAGCCATTTGATTTTGTAAATAATTTACGTTTTCTTCATATAGTTCAATAATCATCACCCTGTACATGCAACTGGATGCATGTGGCTGAACTTGGGGAGGAGGGGTGTTTCATACAAATTGCAGGATTTCAGCGGGGCAAGAGGGCTCCCAGCTCCCCTTCTTGACCTTGGCACATGACCATATATCACGATTCTTGGAATGGCCTTGAAGATAGGGAAGTGCGGGGATTGATGTCAACAAAATGTAACAAGCGCTGTTTCTGAGCATAGTAGTTGAAAGCTCAGCTATGATACGTTCCCAAAGGTCACTTAAAGATTATATAGAAACCGCAGTGCCCTACTACTTTAAAATTTTTCACATAATCTATCATTTATCATAATTTAAAACATTTGAGAAACAAGGAGCACAAAGTTGTCCACAATGTAAGAAGCTGACAGATTAAAAATGTGTGCTGGAACGAGGCTCGAACTCGGGACCTATGCCTTTCACGGGAAAGTGCTCTACTGTCTGAGCTACCCATGTACGACTCACGCTCCGTCCGCAAAGCTTTACTTCTACCAGTACCTCGTATCCTACCTTCCGAACTTCACAGAAGCTCTCCTGTGAACCTGCAGAACTAGCACTCCTGGAAAAAAGGATTTGCGGAGACATGGCTTAGCCACAGCCTCGAGGATGATTACAGAATGAGATTTTCACTTTGCAGTGGAGTGTGCGCTGTTATGAAACTTCCTGGTAGATTGAAACTGTGTGCCAGACCGAGACTCGAACTCGGGACCTTTGTTTTTCGCGGGTAAATGCTCTACCATCTTTATTTTTTAACTGATCTCGTTTTGTTCGTTATGGTTCGTTGTATTTGTTCGGGGCGGATGCCCAATGATACCCGTTCAGGTTCCTCATTGACCTATTCACTCAGTTATTTGTATTACTGAGGGCAGGTAAACCTCTGACCGAATACGCTGAGTCACTGTGTCGGCAAAACTCTGTCCACTGCAGCAACTGTAGTGCACAGCATATGAACTACCCAAGCACGACTCACGCCCTGTCCTCACAGCTTTACTTCTGCCAGTACCTCATCTCCGACCTTCCAAACTTCACAGAAGCTCTCCTGCGAACCTGCAGAACTAGCACTCCTGGAAGAAAGGAGTCTCCGCATATCCTTTCTTCCAGGGGTGCTAGTTCTGCAGGTTCGCAGGAGAGCTCCGTACAATAGCCTCACACACGGACAAGCGACCGCCGATCAGGCCCCGTAACGGCACGCTCACTGTTCGTCATACGTTCCTCTCTCTCACACCCCACCGTCTCTCATCGAGCTGCCTCCAATTCCGTCTAACCAAAAAGCCAGCTACAAGAAGACCGATCCGCCATCTGGTTGCGTGACAGAAAACGGATTTCGCCAGTAAGCAACGATGTAACAGCTCGGAAAACTAGCTTAAACGGCTCAATAATATTGAACGAGAAATTTAAGAAAGATCTAAACTCCAAATGTTTTCATTAAGACTAATTTACTGGCAACTCTGAGTTGTTGTTTGCGGAATTTCACTATCAGACTCTGGTGAAGTAAAACTATCTGAAGTACTGTTATCTTCCCGAACATTTGTATCACCATGTTCAGAGTTTGGTTCTTCATTACGTTTACCTTCAAAAATTCCTCCTTCTTCCCATGAACAGTTACATCAAACCACTGAGTGACACCACTTTCAGATTTAGACGCGGTGGCACGTAGTGATTCTCATTTTTTTATCTACTATGAAGCCATAACGAAATACGTGTCAATCGATCAACAACTGATAGTGGCATAGAATAACAATACTGAACAACAATATAGCATGTGCTTGCAAAAAGCTCAAAGGTGTATCGACATATCAAACAATGGTTCAAATGGCTCTGAGCACTATAGGACTTAACATCTGTGGTCATCAGTCCCCTAGAACTTAGAACTACTTAAACCTAAGGATACCACACACATCCATACCCGAGGCAGGATTCGAACCTGCAACCGTAGCGGTCACGCAGTTCCAGACTGAAGCGCCTAGAACCGCACGACCACACCGGCCGGCACATATCGAATAAATAAACGCTGTTCCTATTAGTTTTGCTCTTACATTACTATTCCCACCACTACTGCTGCTGCTGCTTTTGCTACTACAGTTAGGGCCACCACTGCCTCTTTTAAAGTTACTGCAGCAGTCCGTCAGCAGGCCACGAGTGGCCTACCTGGACTATCCGACCGCCGTATCATCCTCATGGAGGATGCGGATAGGAGGGCATTGGGTCAGCACACCGCTCTCCCAGTCGTTATGATGGTATTTTTGACCGAAGCCACTACTATTCGGTCGAGTAGCTCCTCAATTGGCATCACGAGGCTGAGTGCACAACGAAAAATTGCAACAGCGGGTGGCGGCCTGGATGGTCACCCATCCAAGTGCCGACCACGCTCGACAGCACTTAACTTCGGTGATCTCACGGGAACCGGTGTATGCACTACGGTAAGGCCGTTGCCTTTTAAAGTTACTGTTGAATTAATAATTGTTCCCAAACAATTATCGATGTCGTTATGGTATAGAGAACATGTCTAACTGTAAGGTTGCCTCTGAAGCCCTGCATATGCTAATTGGAGTTTTTGAAAATAGGAAAAAAAACTATTAGCTCAAACTTGGTGAAAGGGATGCTAAAGAAAAAGTGGAAGATACTGAAAAGGAGTTTGAAATCAAAACAAGAATTAGAGGAAAATTTAAAAATTTAGGCTTTCATGGGCCTCTGAGACCCTGTTACGAATTGTATGGTTAAAGAAACCACACAAGCTATTGCTTTACATAATGTAAAGCAAAGAATTTAAATTTAGATTAAATCTAACTTGAAAACGAGTACAATATGGCAGCCATTACACTACTGCTCAAAAGTACTGAAGCGAGCTCAACTTTTTACGTTTTTCTGATATGTAACATGCCTAATATTTTAGAGCCTTTCGTAATGCAAAAACACAACAATCCTTATTAATCCACCTCTGTGTCATAGTGGGAGGTCTGTTGACGTTCGGGTTAGGATGCACTTCCAAGAGATCTTGATTGGCTGCCAGAGTAGTAGTAAAGTATTCTCGTAATCTTAGAAACCGCAACGAATCGGTTATTTCTGGTCAATGCATCATAAAAATATTTCCTGTAGAGGTTGAGACAGCATTGTTAAAAGAAAACGAAATAGAAGCGTACGAAAACAACTTCAAAGTACAAAAACGATGAGGTTAATTCAATGTAATGTGCATAATTACCAGAAAATGACTGTTAGACTCGTTCTCCGATCAGAAGTGAAGCATTATCAGCGATCCTATAGCGACGTAGTGCAGGTGGTAACTGAATAAAAGCTGAGGGAGGGTGCTGAGCGTAAAGTACCAACCTTGGGATCAATAATACATATATCTGAAACGGACATAGAAAGAACCTCGTGCAATTTCATTCATACCAAGTTAAAAGGCAACTGCCTAAGAAGCACTGTTTTGAGGTAACAGAAATGAAAAGACTGTAGAAACAGTATACAGCTAGAAAATGGGCGATGCAAAGTGTATGAAGTTATATGAAGAAACAAGGTAAAATAGAGAAATAAAGTTGGTAACACAACTGGTACATTGACTATAGCGTTGAATATAATGAAGTAGAAAGCAATATGGATGGATCGTAGATGGAGCTAGTGGGTGTGCTGAAAACGTACTCAGGTGTTTTATATCATATAATTGTTATAGGCTACGGAACAAATGTCTTTACTGTTCGTATTTTCAAACTGGCAATCGTACAATGCTTTATGCAACGAATGTATTCTTATAATAAATCTATATTTGAATTTTCAGAATTGAGAACGTTAGTTAAACCTAACAAACAGACTAATGAAGGAATATTTTGCAGAAGAATATTTTTGAATAAATAGAGAATTGTAAGTAAAACATTTGCGTGTGTTTATCACCTTTTTTGAGCCACAATTTTTCAAATATAGTTTATCATCATTAAAAAAATTTACGATCGTTTCCGTGTAGGGAAAAATATAGAAAGCAAATTCTCAATCCTGAGTTACAATAAGAAGCTTTGCAGCATTGAGTAAGAGCCGTATCTACCAACATCTTTAAGAAAACAGCCATTCTTTGTGGGTATCTGGCTCGATTTTACTGTGTGCGTATATTTTGAATATTTGGGAAATGTTAGGTCACAGAGAGGCATCATCAAAGAATAAATTCCGAAAGCAAATTACAAAACATTAGGTTTTCTCAACCACATGAAAAATTACATTCAAAGGAACTAAATCTGGAGATAACCTATTACCCTACACACACATGTCCTTTTTTGTAATCGTTACTTGGAAAATCACTCAGAGCCAACAATAAAATCGAAAGTATCCTATTGAAACTTACAGATTAATGACCCGAAGACCAGGAATCTTAAATAGAGCAATGAGAGAAACAGGGAAATTTCTCTACCAATAAAAGTAAAAGAAAGACGCTTCGAAATGAAACATCGCTATAAAATAAGCCTACTGAAGGTTTGGCAAATACAGGTATCTCCATCAAATATCTGTGGACGTGCGAAAACGTCTACGGAAGAATCTTCCAGCTGCCTTATGAATTACACTAAAAGTCAGTTGTGATCAGTGAAGATTATGTTGAATGCGGTATCGAGGTTGCCCTTGTCCATCATAAATGGCTTGCCGAAGGCCGCTAGGCACTCTTCGGAAGAAGGTTCATTTAAAGGGGCCAGCGGCGCGCCACCACGACCCTCTCGCTCTCTGGAGCTCGACTACATCGTAAGGGTGGTGATAGGGATACAACCAGAGGACGACGTCTTCAGTTCCACTCATTGTATGCGAATGTAACCCTCTGCCATGTTATTAAGACGTCACACGCCGAGCTCCATCCAAATATCAGAAGACATCCAGTAAGACAATTACTAAGAACTAAGACGACACTATCGATATTCAGTGATAGATCAGATTTGTTCTACATACATCCGGTTGTAGGAATAGTAGAGTGGAACAGAGAAGCAAGAAACTAAGTTAGGTTTAATTTAAATTGCCCTGCATATAATGTAAATAAATATGCTCGTGTTTTACTCATTTATTGAACGTCTGCAGTGCCCTCGACACCTCTTACAACAGCGACACAGAACTGAAGATGAATAAAGGTATTACGTTTGTATTTATTGCTGTTCTTGTTCCATGATACCGTCCACCGAACATTTTTAAGTCATTTTTATTTTCGCCATACAATTTTTGTCTCCGTGCTGCATAATTCTCTAGCAAGCAATTCGAACTGTCAACGACCTACAAATGACAAAGCACCATATCTAGATTCCTACACTCAAAACTTTGTCGGAAAGCTTTGTAGTTCTGCAACAAAAGAAAATTCAAGTAAAAAAGATATGATCTGTAGGTAAAAATATTTTAAACTACCAGGGATCAACTATATCTGTGTGGTGGCTCTCACACTGTATTTCTGATCTACTTTTTTACGAATAGTATCAGTTTCCGTTCTGCTTTTTTTGTTTTTATTTATTAACTTATTTTGGGTCCAATGGCGTGCATATCTCTACCACTTGTTACAGTTTTCTGATCAGTTTCGGTACCAAGAAGTCGTGAAAATGTAACATCCATGATACAGTATTCGTCCGTTTGTAGCGATATCTTTCAGATCATAGGCATTTTAAGTGTGATGGTTTTTAAGGATCACTCATTTGAGTCGATCACGACCATCGGAAGGCGGTATACTAAAAAGTGCTCCTATACTGAAAAATATTTTATGGAAGTACGGTCTTCGTCACTTTTGTTGGCTTGTGTAATCAAGAATACAGGCAATAGTTTTTCACGTAATCAGAGAATGCATCCATAACACTTCCAGTGATTGAAAATTATTGAAACATCAAATAGTCTCAAAATATCTAACAAAACCTTTTTAAGTACTGAGTTTCACATAGTTGTCATATTCAGCTTAATAGTTTCCATCTACATTTTCCTTTGTTTTAAAAATTGGAGTTCTGTTTACTCTTTTAATGTCTAAAAATTGTTTTTTGATCTTCGCTCATAAAGTACGGGAGAGTGTTCTAACATTTTTCAGACTTTCGCCTCTAGCCTCGGTTTAATATATTTTCTTATTCCATTTTGAATTAGTAACATTCACTTTATACGTGCTGCAGTTTCTTCTGAAATTACAGGAATTACTCCGGAGAAGTACGCTGTTTTCAAAACTGAAAACTGTTCCAAGGTAGGCCTATAACGTGATCATGCAACTACGGACAAATATTCTATCCACATTGAAAAGTGTTCCAACCGGGAAAATGGTGACCGTGTGCTACATTACTCTACTACACGCCAGTAATCGGTTCCTGTAATGTAATTATGAAGCAGTGACATCAAAAACCATTTACATTTTAAAAACATTGTGAAATAGAAGCACTTGGCATGTCACACAAATTTCCATCTTTGTGACAGGAAGAATACGTAACATTAAAGAAATTCAGTTCATTTGCAAATATCACGTGATACATAGTAAACAGACCTTCCGTTTCAATGTACAGAACGATGCACGGGAGACGAAGCATAGCGGAATCTCCATTCGTTACGTAACTAATTTTAAATATATATAACATTTTACTCAACATAAAAATTTGTAACTGAAAAATTAATAACACCCTCAAAATAGGTATAATAGCTTATACAACACTTAAATTGCAGAGCTCGCAGTGTTTCCAAACGCCACACGAAAATATACACAGCTATCAGTATAAACGCTGCACGCAACACAACCTCATGTCTCACAAGAACAAAAACACCAGGAAACGCCAGCAAATGACTATGGCGTCTCTAGTGGCCTTCCTTCATGTGCATCTAAAACCAAGCACTACGTTTAAACATCGACAAGAAAATACCTTGTGTGCCTAGGTCACTATCCTCCAATTACAATAGTCTCCTTGCTTCTGAAGAAACTAAGTGGTTCATTTTTTGAATAATTTAACCAAATTCGTTAGTTTCAGTTACTTTGAGGCCTCAAGTTCCGTATTACCATGTGTTTTGTACCTTAGTAAATTGAGAATATAGATAGACTTCTCTTTTTGTAAAGTAACACTGACAGAAAACGAATACACTAGCACTTTCCTTTGAAGTGTCTTGGAACATTTCAACTAGCACTAGCTTGTATAATTCACTATTGTTGTTTGCCGTGCTTGAATACGGGTTACTAAAGGGTGCGTTGTAGTTAGAACATGCCATTGAATAACACACCTTCGCTGCGCTTGGCTGTAATCTAAGCGATCGATAGGATTTTCAGGCTGTCAACCTGTCCACCCGATAAGAAATATTACAAAGGTAGCGGCTTAAAAGGGTTTACGACTTTCGGTGCAGTTTTGTTGTAAGGTCTGTTGAATCAATTTTCCTGATGACTACTTAATGTACATGAAGTCGTGCCCAAGCGAAAAAATCTATCCAGCTACATTATTTTCGTAGGCAAATGAAGGCCCGTTTTTCGTATTTATAATTCAAGAGTGATGATTACGTCAAACGTTAATAGTTCTAGACGAAAAAACTGCATATGAAGTTGTATATTTACAGTTTGTATGGTTACTACTTTGTGCAGTAGCCCTTCATTACGTCTTATGTAAGGTGTCTAAACAATCTCTGATTAATGAAGAGCTTGTTTTGATAAAAGAACAAGCTGTTTAGGTAACGTTTCTGAAACTTTTTCTCAATATATGTTGCTCATAATGTCTTGTCATATTAATGTTATCGACGCCAACATCTTCCTTTGCATCACGATGTCAACGGATCAAGAAAACTTAGTCTTCCATTAATTAGGCATTGTCATATTTAATAAAATATTTGTTCATTCTCTTCATGTTTTCTAATTCATCAGATTTTGGCTGATAACGCTAAGATTGCTTTTTGTACAGACAAGCCCATCCGTTGTTCATCTTAGTCACTGACGCTGGTATAGCGTGTATACTTTGCTGGCGCTGAGTGTTCCTAAGAATACATTCGCTGACCTTATCCGAAAACGTATGGGACAAATTTTTCCATACGTGCTCCTATTATCCTGTACGCAATATTCCTCTGAAAATAACTTACTTTTCATTAGTTTTTATTTCCCACTATCTAAAATATCCTTTATACGAAGAGGACAGTACAGCTAGCTGGTAAGAGTACTTTGGGCTACGGTGATGCTCTGCTATACCGAATTGGAAGACGTAAGACTTCCAGTATTCGAATCTGAGTTTAAGCTTTAGAAGACCCACGATCAGTCAGTGCAAAAGGTATTTCTTCATAATTTTTAAAATAACAGGTCGAAATGTCAACCAAAGCTTAGGCAAGACAGCGCGTAGAATCGTATGACTAGAGGCATACCATTGGATGAATATCTTTCACATAATTTAAGATATCTAAAGTATAATATAATGAGCTTAAGATCATGTATACAAGTTACTGAATGTACAGAAGAACAGAAAAGAAATTTAAAGACTTTAATATGATGAACAGGCTTTTGGAAAGGTAAGGATTAGGAAAAATCAGTGTGACTAATCGTCTCTGTTAGATTGTGGTTTCACTGAACATAATATCACCGACGCTTATCATCTGCGGAAGTAGACAAAAATATCTGAAGATTTATTCGCTTCAGGAGCAGAAACGCTGAAAGATTTTTCTGGTTGACACTCAGTGTAGTTTTGGCATGGCAGGTATAGAATGAGGGAGCTGGTACCCCACATTTCAGTCCGAGTTTTTAAGAAATTAGAGCAAAGCTGCCTTTTTTGTGACCATATGGGAGCATTTTTTCGCTGATTGCGTATTGCCCGTCTTTTACATAGATTACTCTTGTTTCTATCAGTATTTCGAACATCTTGCGCTATTTTGTATCATCGAACATTTTTCCACCTTTCCTAAAGCCAACCTGATCGTCATCAAAAAGATCCTCGATTTTCTTTCCTATCCTTCAGTATATTATTCTTGTCGGCAGCTTGGACGCATGAGCTATTGCTGTGTGACTGTATTCGCATTTATGAGCTCTTACTGTATTCGCAATTGTGTAGATCACGTTTCTCCCAAGATCTGATGGTATGTCGCCAATCTATAGATTCTGCACACCAACTCGAATAGTGGTTTGGTTGCCACTTCCCTCCAATGACTTTAGCAATTGTGTTGGCAGGTTGTCTATCATTTCTTCCATTTTTGAACTTAAACCGGCCAAAGCTGTTTCAATTTCAGACTCTAAATACAGGAGCCCCTTTGTCATCCATATCGACTCCTGTTTCCTCTGTCACGTCATCAGACAATTCCTCCCCATCATAGAAGTCTTCAATGTACTCTTTTCACCCATCAGCTCTTTCCTCTGCATTCAACAGTGGAATTCCCATTGCACCCTTAATGGAATTGCCCTTGGTTTTCATTTCACCAAAGACTATTTTGGCATTTTTACATTCTCATTCAGTCCTTCCGACCATCATTTGTTTTCCGATTACTTCACATTTTTCTTGCAGCCATATCACCTTAGCTTCCCTGCTCTTCCGATTTATTTCACCCTAGGTGACTTGTATTTTTGTATTCCTGAATTTCCTTTAGTGTTTTTGTATTTCTTTCTTTCAACAGTCGCTGTGTTCATCTTTCCAGCATTTGAGGCTGCTCTTTTTGGATAGGTTCACACCTCTTCCACTGAACTGCCTACTGTGTTATTCCTTATTGCAGTGCCTATATCTTTAGCAAACTTTAAACGCATCTCAACCATCCTCAGTACTTCAATATCATACTGCCTATGTTTTCTGTACGTTTCTCGTAATCTTGATTGTGCTTTTCGTTATTACTAGATAGTGATCTGACTCCATGTCAGTTCCTGAGTATACCTTATAATCCAATACTTGACTTCGGAATCTCTGTCTATGATGTAATCCAGCTGGAATCGTTCCGTGTATTTCTCGCTCATTTCCACGTTCACCTCCTCCTTCTGTGATTTTTGAACCGAGTACTTGAAATTCATTGTCTAACTGATTCTTTCTCCTCTTTCATTCTTACTACCAAGTCTTTATTGTCCCATAAACCTTTCTTATACTCCCTCCCTTACAATCGCATGCCAATGCCCCATGATTAATAGACTTTCAGCTCTCTTTACATACTGAATTAGCCACTTAGTATCCCCATGTATCTTCTCTCTCTTCAGCTTTCCAGATGAAGCTATGTGGTTCCAAAGACATTTCAAGGCTCAAACACCTATGTGTATACATCTGCTGAAGCGACGAATGATAAATTTGTACCAAGGCTAGAATTCGAAGTGAGGTCTCCTGCTCACTAGGCAGATGAGCTGATCACTAGGCTACAATGGCACAGTGTCCTTGCAGAAGTGCATCGACTGCCCTTCCATGCCTCATTCCTCAATCGAAATACCTCTCGCACCTGAGCCCTTTTGGTAGGAGGAGACAGGAGGGGTGAAAGGAGTTTAAATTGAGGAGGGGGGCGTGCTAAGTTAATCAATGAAATTGTGCAAAGCCACTGTGCCAATGCGTCATACTGGTTAGCGCATCCACCTAGTGCGTATGGGAGCTGGTTGGAACCCCGGCCTTGGTACAAATTATTATTCATCGTTGCTGTAATTCTTCATCTTCTGTTTGCGACGTCGACATGTATACCTGACCTGTTGTTGTCGACCTTTGTCTGCTTTCCAACCAGATGTGAACAACACTATCACCGAACTTTCCAGAGTAAATCACTCTCTGCCTTACGTTCCTATTCACAACGACCCCTACTCCTGTAGGTAATTATTTTCTGTTGGTGTTGACATAAACGTATAGTCGCCCGACCAGAAATCAATATCTTCTTTCCATTTTACTTCACAGAACGGCAGTCGATCTTGATTGAGCCTCGGAATTTCCGATTTCAGGTATTCTAGCTTCCCTACCCTGTTCAAAGTTTTTATATTCCACGCCCCGATTTGTAGAATGTTACCCTATCGTTTGGTATTGTATTCGTATCATGAAACTTTTTCAGTTACAGGCCACAGATCCTGTGGATACACATCACGTGACTTTAATGCACTGGCTTCTATTGCCTTCTGCATCCTCATACCGTTGGTCATTGGTGATTCATTCTCCTTTTGGGGTAAGTTTCGCACCCAGAGGGCAAGAGAGTTCCTTGAACCTCTCTCTTCTCCTTCGCCATCTTTGGCAAGGCCGTTGGCACACTAAAGGTGACTTCTTATGCTGGAGGTTTTTAGGAGCCGGCCGAAGTGGCCGTGCGGTTAAAGGCGCTGCATTCTGGAACCCCAAGACCGCTACGGTCGCAGGTTCGAATCCTGCCTCGGGCATGGATGTTCGTGATGTCCTTGGGTTAGTTAGGTTTAACTAGTTCTAAGTTCTAGGGGACTAATGACCTCAGCAGTTGAGTCCCATAGTGCTCAGAGCCATTTGAACCATTTTTTGAAGTTTTCGGCCGACATTGTTGATGGTTTTTGTTAAAAAATTAAGGAATAGTTGGTTTTGGAACAGGGGATCAGGATATTTTGATTATTAATGAAAGATATTACCCCTAAATCGCCCTTTCTGCGACGGAAGCGCGTCATGAAGGTGTGTCGCGAAGAATAGACAAATTTTCTCTTGCACTTACAGCACGAGCCGTGCAGTGGATGGATCATCACTAACAAAGGCAACAAGACAACTCCCACAAATAAAGAGGAAAGAAGGACAAAAATAAATGCGGTAGAGAAACATTAATAACGATTTGTAAGTATATTTGAAAAAGAAAAAGGAAACTTACTAGCGATTCGTTTTCAATGCATAATCGCAAGCTGCACTATTCGTCTACACAGATGCCAGCAGAGATATGAAAGACATCTACAGTTGTTTATGTGAAAATAAGACAAAAACAACTAAGAAGGCATAGCTGCGATTAATTTATTGCATGGCATGTATAACATGATTAGCACATTTGTAAGCAAAGTTACTGATGTCTTTGAACAAACGCGTTATTTTCGTGCAAATGAACCGTAAGGAACATTTGGAGCATGTTTCAACGTTCTTCAGTAAAACATTCAAATTTGCAAACTATACAGGGTTATTCTAAATGATGGATCCATTTTGAAAGTTCTTATGTATATAAATCCAAATCCAAAATGAACAAGCTTTATACCAATGAAAAAGAGGAAGTATCAAAGTTTTTGGCCGGCGGCGGCGGGCGGGCGGTGATGCATTCAGAAGCGGCCGCAAGAGTTCGCGCGGCAATAGGACCGTCATTCCGTTTCACTGTCAGTTGTGAGTGAGATGGTGACTGTGGATCACAAGGTTTTCTGCGTTCTTCAGAACGTGAAGAGTGAGTCGCAAATTGCACTGCAGTGGGCATTTCGTACCAAATTCAGTATTCTACCACCAACTAGCAAAAGCATTAGCCGTTGGTTTAAGCAATTTAAACAGATTGGGAGTGTGCGCAAAGGAAAAAGCGCAGGCCGACCGCGTGTGTCAGAGGATGATGTCCGACGGATTCAAGAAAGACTTGTGCGCAGTCCCAGTAAGTCTACCAATAGAGCCAGTCGAGTACTTGGAATACTCTAACCAGCTGTGTGGCAAGTTCTGAGACGGCGTTTGCTGTACAAGCCCTACCGATTACAACCTGTGCAGGCTCTCAACCCCTATGACAAAGAGAGGCGTCTCGCCTTTTTTTTGTGGTTATGTGCTAGCAAAGATAGAAGAAGGTGATGCATTTTTGCATCGTGTAATTTTTAGCAATGAAGTGGCGTTCCATCTGAGTGGAAAAGTCAACAGACACTGTGTTCGCATATGCGGTTCGGAAAATCCACTTTCACCACTGCAGCACGAAAGTGAATCACCACAGATTAACATGTTCTGTGCCGTATCCCGTACAAAGGTTTATGGGCGATTTTTCTTTGCGGAAAGAACTGTAATGGGAATCACGTACCTGGACATGTTGGAACAATGGCTGTTCCCTCAAGCTATGGAAGATTCCCAGGACTTCATATTCGAACAAGATGAAGCTCCACCGCATTAGCATCGTGATTTACGAGGCTTTTAGAGTGAGTCCCTTCCTCAGAACAGGGTCAGTCGCAGGGGACTTGAGGACCTGGCTCTGCACTTCTGTCCACCGAGATCTCCTGATCTCACACCCTGCGACTATTTCTTATGGGGCTATGTGACGGAAGCCGTTTATGTCCTGCCTCTGCCAACCACACTGAACGATCTGCGGAACCGGATCACTGCTTATGTGTACTCAGTAACAGTAGGTACGCTTTCGCATGGGTGGGACAGGTTTGGCTACCGCATTGCTGTTTGCCGTGCAGACAACAGTGACCGTATTGAACATTTATAACATTTATCTCATTTCTAATTCTTAAATAATTATTTAAAACTAATTGATTATAAATCATTACAAATTATTAAATTTAATAAATTGATATGGAACATTATGATTTAAACTTCGTCTTTTCATTGGTATAAAGGTTTTTCATGTTGGGTTTGTAATTGAATAAATACTAAGGTTTGGAAATTGGTCGATAATTTAGAATAATTCTATATTTTTATACAAAAACACTGAGCAACGTACATTTGTGAAACGAGGCAAAAAAGCAGTGTTTGTTTAATTAATTGCCATCAAGTCTTCTTACACTAGCTATTGTTGTCTCTGACATGATACTACTTAATTCTTTATTGTTATTTCTTTTAGCAGCCTTCAACTTTTGAAATTTTTCCCCTTTATAATCTACTATTTCTTCTTGAAGTTCCTTTGTATTAACCTTATCACTTATTTCGCCTGTCTTCACTTATGAAGGCAATCAGCCTATTTGAGCCGTGGTAAAAATTCCTGTTTTGAAGAGCGCGCCGCAGCCCGTAGTGTGAAGCGGTCGCTGTCCGTTTCTGGCGGTGGCGCCGTTGTGGCAATCGCAGCTTAGGTGTCTCCCTCTGGTGGGAAAGGGGAAAGGTTGCCAGTTCACGTGCATTTAAGGGGCGCTATGAGGTCGCCAATCGGTGAGTCGGAGTCACTCTCGGTCAGTCTGGGTCACTCTCTCGTCCGCATTTGTTAGGCAGTTAGTGTCTGTCTGTCGTTCGGAGTACTAGTATGCCTGTCGTTCGGATCAACCTTTAAAGCCGGCAAAATGAGAGTCTTTACACTATTCCAGTAGAACTCAGCGAGTGGTCGCCCGGTCGGGGCTTAGTTGCTGCATCTGAGTCTGCGCGTTAGGCCGCCAGTCTGCTCGAGTTTGTTCAGGCAATGGTCATTGGCGGTTGCATCGAGCGGTTGTTCGGTCGTGCACTGAGACACAAGATGACATGTCCGTCTTGAGCGTCGGGGCATGTGAGGTCACCACGTGAGTCCAGTGGGCCGCGGCGTATAGGGAGGGGTAGTAACTTCGCGGTCGAGACGAGAGCAACAGGAGTCAACCCACGACATCAGTCTGGCCGGTGCGAGTTGCGAAGCCGTGGCGTAAATGGTTCTCCGAGCGTTTCTGGCCCCTTCAGTTACCATCTTGTGGAGCTTGGCTCGGTCCTCTCCTGGTAAAGGGATGTCGTTTGGCCAGTGAGCGGGTTTCCTCTGCAAGGTTGGCTCCGAGCCAGTATTTCCGCCGTCGTGTGTCTGGAAGTGAGTGGAAGACGCACCAGCAGTGCAGTCGCGACGGAGCAGCAGTCGCGGACGGAGCAGCGGGCAGTCGGTCGGTTGGTGCGGACCAGGAAAGACAGGAGATCGACGCGCCTTCCTGCATCCGTGGAAGCGGCTGGCAGCGGTCGGTTCGGGAGAGCGATTTGGGCGTGCTGCGCCAGGTCTTCTCTAGAAATCGCAGTGCTGGTGCGTCTCCCACTCACTTCCAGACACACGACGGCGGAAATACTGGCTCGAAGCCAACCATGCAGAAGAAACACGCCCACTGGCAAAACGACATCCCTGCACCAGGAAAGGACCGAGCGAAGCTAAACAAGATGGTAACTGAAGGGGCCCAGAAGCACTCGGAGAACCAGTTACACCACGGCGTCACAGCTCGCACTGGCCAGACTGATGTCGTGGGTTGACTCCTGTTGCTCTCGTGTCGACCGCGAAGTCATTACCCCACGCTATACGCCGCGTCCCGCTGGACTCACGTGGCGACCTCACATGCGCCGACGCTCAAGACGGATAAGTCACCTTGTGTCTCAGTGCACGACCGACCAACCGCTCGATCCAACCGGTGGCAATGTTAATATTTTAATTTTAGTATTTTGTACCATTTCCATCCCTCCTACGGGGTGCATAGTTTGTGTGCTTGTGTGAATTGTTAAAACTTTTAGTTTAAAGTAATCTGGTGTGTTGCAGATTTGCACCAGTGTTGTCTTTCAGAGGTTGTTGTGAGCGGTCTTAACTACGGCCGTGTCAAAAGGGAGCGGCAAGGTTCTCAGCCCGAAAGCTCATACAGTCAAAAATTTGTTTCTTTCTGCCTCTGAATGAATTGCAACTTGATATTTAGAGGGTGCTTTCTGATTATAATTTTAAATCTGTTTCTTTTAAAAAATGCTTTAGGCACCATTAAAGTGAATAAATTACCATTTGTTAAAAAGGAATTTGCTTATAATTTCATCAGTTACTCCCTGGCAACTACTTCCACGCTCACATAGTGTGATTAGATGTGTTAATGTTCTTGATGAATCGCTAGTAAGTAGAATAAATTCTCAAGAAAAATCTTCGAAGGAGTCTTAATTAATAATAAAAGTTAGAGTTGACTATTACTCTTTTGTTCAACCAGAAGGGGAAAAGCTGTAGAAACACTAGGTGTATCTGCTGATAAACAGCAAGTCACTGACAGTTCAAAAGTGGCTACTCACTCAACATTAATTTATCCTGTCACTTGTGAGTTACGTGCCAAAAATCATATGTCGAAAGCCAGAAGGAAGATAAGTCCAAACACAGGGATATACATAGTTCCGCCTATCATCATTCCTTTGAATACCATTAAATCTTTCTCCATCCTATTCTCTTCCAGACGTATGACTATGGAACGAATTACATTTTAACCAGCTTACTACCCAAAAACACTCTGTATTCAAGATGAGAGTGGAACTTTGTCTATTATCATCGACTTTGCTTCCCTCTTGCATATCCTGGTCGTTTCATGGCTGTCCAACATAGAGCCAATATCTCTGTCACATTGTAAACTGTCTGTTTTTTGCTCGCCCTTTCTATTTCTGTTTTCTTCCTCGCACCCTATTATTTATCGCTCTTTTTCTAATCACTCAACTTTGATTTCATCTGTAATGTTGGCTAACGTTTGTATTTGATTTCATTACTCACATACGACATGAATTTAATGAAGAAATTGCTTACTACAATGTTAATAAGACTGATACTTCTTAAACTCCATATGTTAATTACAAGACATATTATTATTTACTATAACAATAATAATAGCCCGCATCTCGTGGTCGTGCGGTAGCGTTCTCGCTTCCCACGCCCGGGTTCCCGGGTTCGATTCCCGGCGGGGTCAGGGATTTTCTCTGCCTCGTGATGGCTGGGTGTTGTGTGATGTCCTTAGGTTAGTTAGGTTTAAGTAGTTCTAAGTTCTAGGGGACTGATGACCATAGATGTTAAGTCCCATAGTGCTCAGAGCCATTTGAACCATTTTTGAATAATAATAATAATAAAAATTATTTTTATTACGATTACTGTTATTTCATTATCAATATACAGGGTGTTCCACTTAAGTGTTTCAGTGCAAGTATCTTTGGAACAGCAACAGATATTGAAACATGACTTTCGTGGGTATGTAAGCCAAGCGCTCATGAAATCGAATACGATGAAACATTCTAAAAGGCAAGCAAATTTTATTTTCAATGCTACGTTATGCTTCTTTTTTAAATAGGACCCCACATATTATTTCTTGTGCAATCAATAATATAAAAATCACAAAAAATTGCTTTGGTTACCTCGCAAAACGTCAGCCACATCCTGAGGAAGTACAGTGTGAAGCTGATGCTCGAAATAAACGAAACATGGTGCATTTCTATATTCCGAGACGCAAGTATGAATCTCACGCTGCTCGTATTCATGATGTGATTGACATACTACGATGCAACAAACACTGTACATATTACTATTTACACTGTTATTAAGTGGACTGGAAGCAATGTAGATGTCCAGTCACACTACTGTGTACAACTACCTTTACCCCTCTATTAGATCCTTGCTTAGCTCCTTGGTTAGTCATTAATTATGTTTGCCCTGGCTAGTGGTATTCTGTTTCTCGTTACCGTTACGTCCATTCTAGTACTGTAGTAAAGACCAATAAACCGCTAACGTTTCCATATTTTTTATTGTGTGTGACTGGACGTCTGTATTGTTCCTGGACCACTTAATAACAGTGCGGGATGAATACAAATAAGCAGAGTGGTTGTTGCATCGTCGTATACCAGCCACATTGTGATTACGTGTCATCTCGGGATGTGCAATAGTGGCGCATTTCATTTATTTCAATCATAAACTTCGCTGTACAGTTTCTTAGGAAGTAACTGACCTATTGTGATGCAACCAGTGCCATTCCTTACGTGGTTTTTCATGTTGCTGATTGCGTAAGAAATAATACGTGGTGTCCATTAAAAAACATCATTATAAAATATCATTTACTTAAGTTTTAGAATGTCTCATAGCATTTAATTTCATGAGACCATACCTTACCTTCATACACGTGAACGGCGTTTTTCAGTATCTTTTATTGTTTAAGATACATTTGAGGTGAAATGTTTAAGTGGGCCACCCTATGTATTGCTCCTGTACTACACGAGCTGTTATGTTGATTCAGTGTGAATGTAAGAGAGGACATGCGAGCACCTTCTTGACAGATGAAATAAATGCATAAATCAATAAATGGTAGTAAGTGTATTGATATTCAGAGGAGGTATAACGTACCAAGAAAATAAGCAGAGAGCCGAGGAAACGGAAACTTTGAATGACATGTTCTGTTCTTTAGGTGGTATGATGAGATTGTCTAGAGCCGTGCAGCAGTGAGTGGATTTAGATGCCGGTGTTCTTTCCGCCTGGAGTAGATGCAGCTGATCCCGGCGCGGCAAGACAAAGGATTTCGAGAGCGGGCGGCGATGTGTTTCTTTTTTTTCTGAAGAATGGGGTGGAGGGCCGCTCTGGGCGAGGGTGGAAGGCGCTGCAGCCTGTCTCGGTGTGGGGCCGGGATGGGAGGCAGGGGTGTCTGATCGACCGCCCCCGCCCCCCGCCGTCGCCCCCGCCACCACCCCCCTGCCGCCGCGCGTGCTTTGTTTGAGCTCACGCGTGCCCGTGGTCTACTGCCGTGCCGCGCCGTACCGTGCTAAATGAGCTGAATTATTATTCGCCTGCCGAAAGCCATTGGTGAGTTCCGGGCTGCAGTTAAAGCGGACGTGCCGCTCCGAAGTGTGTGCTTTGTGTGACGCGTCCAAACGAAAAAAAAAAAAAAAAAAATAGAAATAGGGGAAGAAAGAGACACACAAAAATAAAATGCGCTTCTGTCGACTGTGAAATCTGTACGTTGCGGTGCCCGCGTGGCGGTTTTTCTGCGTGGTTATTGTCCTATTTGTTGCTTTCGGCTTACAGAAAAATAATCCGATGAACAGTTTGCGCCAGCATTTAGCTTCCATATCATTTATTTGCCTCGAGCAGCGGCGTTTCATCGTCTGTAAATTCATTATGCGCTCGTACCGCGTATTCCATTGTAGTTTAGTGAGTTATCTGTTGCCCTCGGCGTTCGTAAATGAAACGAAAACCTGTTAGTTAGCGACCGACAGCGTAAGGGTGTGTGCGGATCCCGAAAGTCCCGTTGCTTCCTTGTCACACCCTCGTGTCCAACTGGTGGACGCTCTCTGTAGCACACTGACGACAAAGACTTGTAATGGTGTAGAGTGTACTCTGTATTTGTCTCTAAATGTGGACGTTTCCAATGTCATTTATACTCGTATTTTACATGCGTCACAAAAGCTTAATTTCAATTCAGGTATTATCTACGCGTGTATGAGTCGTCGTTTTTTTCTCATTTTTGACGCATATGACACGTCCACTGTCCAAATCTCAATATGTATGCTAGTCCTGTCTAAAGTGAAAATTTACGTGTCTACAAGACACTCCTCGCGACTGAGCGCTCCACTGGTACATAATTATTCATGTTTGTTATAAGATAGGCTCTATGTGAGATTACATGTAATCACTGCTTTATTGATTTCTATAGCATCAAACAATGTAAGATTTGTAGTATGAAAGGCGATCTCGAACTCTAGGCGACCTGCTGCCTATGGTGACTGGTAACATTGTAATTGCATTTTATTTGATATTTTAGCTCTGAAAATATCTGCACCGCAATATAAATGCCGATCATAAGAGCTGCGTGTGTTCTTTGACAACACTGTAGTTTTCTCAGTTGACGATACTTACTATTGACAACGGTTATTCACACTTCAATCTCCGATCTCAATAGCGCATCCAACCGTGCTTGGTTCTGTGTCTTGCTTTGCTTTCTCCGTGGTTATTGTTGTCCGCTACGGCGGATGAGTGCATACGCGGTAGTTTGAAGTACTTTGATGAACACTGGCCAGTCGAGTAAAGACACTTCGACAGTCAGGCTTTTATCAGTAAATTGTCGAAGTGCTCATAACAAAGTTCCCGACTTTAATGCCCTGCAGTACAATTCTGACACTCAAATTATCCCTGGGACCAAGAGGTGGCGAAAACCCTAAGTGGAAAACTCTGACTTATTTAGCGAGTCATGGGAACGTTTATCGGAAGGACAGTTTAGATGCCACAGGAGGGGGAGTGCCTATGGCAGCTCACAAAAATATTGTCCCTATTTCCGTTGACATTGAGTGTGACAGTAAACTACTTGGTGGTGTCTAACATGTCCACTGAACCTAATTGTTGAAATGAATGTTCTCACCAGCCACACGAGTCCGTTGTGACAGTTCTAGAGTCTTTCAAAGGAAGTCTACAGTCGGTAGTTGGTAGACACCCATATCATGCAATCCTAGTTTGGGGCGACTTTAACCTTACGACTAGAGAGACTTGGACGTCAATGTATTCAATGCAGGTGGCGTAGACAGACACTCTTGCGATGTAGTTTGAACACGTTTTCCGAAAACTATCTTGAGGAGCTAGTTCGGGAGACGTAGATACAAACAGGCTGGGCATTATCGATGTTGTGAGAATAGAGTAGGGGATAAGTGACCACGACTTCATTACAGCAACTGTGGTTACGAAAGTCTATAAAATAGTCAAAGAGCCTCAGAAAGTGTTTCTGTTAGAAAGAGGAGGTAGAAGGTAAGCAGTCGTTAGCGTCTTACTTAGACAATGAAGTGCAGTCTTGTAGTTCCGGTGTTCCAGTACGATGGACATAGAGCAATTATGGGCAAAGTTTAAACAGATTCTAAACCATGCTCTGGACTATTATGTGCCTGGTAAGTGGATTAAAGGTGAAAAGACCCACCGCGGTTTAGCTTCCAGGCTGCTGCACTATCGGTTGCAAAAATAACGTAGAAATGACGACAACCAAAGGTTAATAGAGATTCGTTCACCTCTGAAACGTTCTATGGGCGAAGTATACAGCAACCACTACTCGAATACCTTCACGAAATATCTGGTTGAGGACCGTAGAAAATTATGGTCCAATGTAAAATTGCTAAGCGGGTCTAAGGCTTCCATGCAGTCATTCAGTCACCAGTTTGGTGTGGCAGTTCAAGATAGCAAAACGAAGGCGTGGACGCTTAAAAATTCGTTCAAAGAGGAGAAACACATAAAGATACCATACTGTCGCCGTCGCACTAGTCCCGTAAGTACGACATACACTCCTGGAAATTGAAATAAGAACACCGTGAATTCATTGTCCCAGGAAGGGGAAACTTTATTGACACATTCCTGGGGTCAGATACATCACATGATCACACTGACAGAACCACAGGCACATAGACACAGGCAACAGAGCATGCACAATGTCGGCACTAGTACAGTGTATATCCACCTTTCGCAGCAATGCAGGCTGCTATTCTCCCATGGAGACGATCGTAGAGATGCTGGATGTAGTCCTGTGGAACGGCTTGCCATGCCATTTCCACCTGGCGCCTCAGTTGGACCAGCGTTCGTGCTGGACGTGCAGACCGCGTGAGACGACGCTTCATCCAGTCCCAAACATGCTCAATGGGGGACCGATCCGGAGATCTTGCTGGCCAGGGTAGTTGACTTACACCTTCTAGAGCACGTTGGGTGGCACGGGATACATGCGGACGTGCATTGTCCTGTTGGAACAGCAAGTTCCCTTGCCGGTCTAGGAATGGTAGAACGATGGGTTCGATGACGGTTTGGATGTACCGTGCACTATTCAGTGTCCCCTCGACGATCACCAGTGGTGTACGGCCAGTGTAGGAGATCGCTCCCCACACCATGATGCCGGGTGTTGGCCCTGTGTGCCTCGGTCGTATGCAGTCCTGATTGTGGCGCTCACCTGCACGGCGCCAAACACGCATACGACCATCATTGGCACCAAGGCAGAAGCGACTCTCATTGCTGAAGACGACACGTCTCCATTCGTCCCTCCATTCACGCCTGTCGCGACACCACTGGAGGCGGGCTGCACGATGTTGGGGCGTGAGCGGAAGACGGCCTAACGGTGTGCGGGACCGTAGCCCAGCTTCATGGAGACGGTTGCGAATGGTCCTCGCCGATACCCCAGGAGCAACAGTGTCCCTAATTTGCTGGGAAGTGGCGGTGCGGTCCCCTACGGCACTGCGTAGGATCCTACGGTCTTGGCGTGCATCCTTGCGTCGCTGCGGTCCGGTCCCAGGTCGACGGGCACGTGCACCTTCCGCCGACCACTGGCGACAATATCGATGTACTGTGGAGACCTCACGCGCCACGTGTTGAGCAATTCGGCGGTACGTCCACCCGGCCTCCCGCATGCCCACTATACGCCCTCGCTCAATGTCCGTCAACTGCACATACGGTTCACGTCCACGCTGTCGCGGCATGCTACGAGTGTTAAAGACTGCGATGGAGCTCCGTATGCCACGGCAAACTGGCTGACACTGACGGCGGCGGTGCACAAATGCTGCGCAGCTAGCGCCATTCGACGGCCAACACCGCGGTTCCTGGTGTGTCCGCTGTGCCGTGCGTGTGATCATTGCTTGTACAGCCCTCTCGCAGTGTCTGGAGCAAGTATGGTGGGTCTGACACACCGGTGTCAATGTGTTCTTTTTTCCATTTCCAGGAGTGTAGTAATAAGCATCCCAGGCGTAGAAAAATGAGTGCAAGAGGTGAAAACAAGTAAGTTGCCAGTTCCGGGTGTAATCCGTTTTCGGTTTGACAAAGAGTACTCTACGGCATGGGCCCTTACTTATTTAACGGTGACTCCTCGCGTAAGGAGGGTAAAAAAATGGATTTACAGGACAATAGCCTTAACATCGGTTTCCTGCAGAACTCTTGAACAATTTATGAGTTGGAATAGAATAAATTTCCTTGAGACCAAAAAGCTTCAGTCCACGAAGCAGCACGGTTTTAGAAAGAATCGCATGTGCGAAACTCAATTTGCCCTGTTCCCAAATGTTATACTGCTAACTATGGATGAAGGGCAACCGGCAGGTACCATATTCCAGAATTTCCGAAAACAATTTGACACGGTACCCAACTGCAGACTGTTAACGGAGGTATGAGCATATGGCATAAATTCCCAGGTGCGTGAGCTGCAGAGACTTCTTGAGTAATAGGCCCCAGTACACTGTCCTCGACGGCGAGTTTTCATCAGAGATAAGGCAATGGTCACGAGCACCCCAGTTAAGGATGGTAGGAGAACTATGATTTCCTGTGCACATAAACGAGCTGGGGGACAGGGTGGGCAGTAATCTCCAGTTGTTCGCTGATGAAACTATGTTGCACGGGAAGGTGCCGAAGACAAGTGGCTGTGGGATCATATAAGATACAGACCAAGTTTCTCATTGAAGTGATGTATGGCAGCTGGCTCTACATGCAGAAAAATGTCAGTTAATTCCGATATGCAGGAAAAACTAAATCGTAATGTTTGGATACTACATTAGTAGTGTCCTGTATGATACAGTCAAGTCATTTAAATATCTCGGAAACACGTTGCAAATCGGTATAAAATGGAACGAGCGAGTAAGCGTTGTTGTAGGGCAGGCGAAAGGTCGGCTTCAGTTTATTGGGACAATTTTGGGAAAATGTGGTTCATCTTTAAATGAGCCCTAGTATAGGACGCTACTGCGACTAATTCTTGAGAAGTACACGCGTGTTTGGGATCCGCACCAGGTCGGATGAAAAGAAGACATCGAAGCAGTTCATAGGCGGCTGCTGGATTGGTTACCGGTAGTTTAAGTTTCGCATGTAGGCCCCAAATTTGAGTGGCAAAGTGAAATGAAAATCAATTACAGCTACCATTGTCAAAATATTTAAGTGTATGTTTAAGTACATGAAGTAAACTTCCAATTTCATTTCGTGACGATGTGGATGGGAACTCTTAGACGCTACATTTATACTTTTAATACCAGGTGCGTGCCGACAGCAGATTCCAGTTTAATAACCATGGCAACGAAACAGAATTGCGCACATTCCTATAAGACACACATTAATGTCCTTTTACTTCATAACTTAGTGGCAAATTTCTACTGTTATTAAGCAAGTATGTAGAGATCCCGATAACACAGCAGTGCACATTTTACAAGACTCGACCAGCTGTATTGGCGTATCAAGTCTCTTTCAAATCTTCTCTAAGAAAACGTTTGGAGATACATCATCTGCAGAATGTCAGTACATTTCAAACAGAGAGATGTTCAAATGTAAAAGGATGAAAGGCAAAATACATGGTGCAGTACTGAAGAGTACATATGAGAAATTTAAAGCGAGCAGTGATGAATTCTCTATTCAACAGCGCGCTTAACGAAGAAACAGCGAGTTGCACATCAATGTTTTCCGGAAGTGAATGGATAAGTTCAACCTATGCTGTCGTCAGTGACTAAATCGATTAATGATTAATTCTACTGAGAATATGAGTTTCAGGTGCATGTGGTACTAGACAAAACAAGGCATACTATTATTCCGCTATGAATATATTATCCGCCGTGCACTTGCGAGGGGAGAGTTGAATTGATTTGATGGATAAAATATTTTCCATCCTGCCAACGTATGGTCGAAACGAGACTTTCTTCAATTTTATCTTTAAGTTTAGTTGTAGAATTAATTCTATCAACAGTCATCAAAGTGACATTAACATGCAGTTTGGACAATATATGAGATAAATCGGTGTTCGGATGTGACGTCGAGTTTCTATGTGAAGTCATTTTTCATTTAGTTGATGAAATAATTAAAGGAAACTGATATAAGTCCATTATTGAATTCTGTATCATCACAAGTGCACGAGAATGAAAGTGTTCTGTGCACATTATTTTCTACTAAAACAATTTAATAATGTGTATAAGTGGTTTTTACACTTTTCCGCAGTTCCAAATCTTATTTGGACATTACATGATCGTTAATTACTTGAAATTGCCCATAAGGCTAAAATATGATGACTTCTACGTTGATTAAAATTCTGTGCCAAACTGGAACTCGAACGCAGAAACTTCGCCTTTTGCAGGCAAGAACAAAGAGACTTTTGTGTAACGACATCAGGCAAATTAAGGAACCTCAGCTTCACTTAATACATTTGGATACATTATGGATCCCAGTCCGAAAAAAATTAAATAATTAATTCCTATAAAATTCTTTCATCTGCTGATAAGTTAACATTACAGTTCATAATTCGGGCATCCTTACATGGACCACAAGGAAAATTGACCGACCTATAGAGATTCTACTTTTTCGCAACAGTAGTTACCAATTACTAGGTCTCCCTTTTCGGTTCCTGATATTTTACAGGTAGCTCATTTTGATAGAAACTACGATTACGCTAGATCCGAGTATATTTGCCAGTTACTCATTCATTCCTCTGTTTGCTATACACACTGCGACCTCTTGTAAGATTTTATTTTGTCGCTAATAAAATTTGTTTTATCCCTAAAGAACTGAAATCACGAGAAAAAATCTGAGTCTGCAACCTAGATTACTTCCACTAACAAAACAGATGTTACACCAAATTATATCTGCGGTAAGTTCGTAGTAACATACTCTCAGGCTGTGCTTCTATGGTATTACCGCAAACAATTAGTGCGTATCGAGAAAAAGTACCCCACAGGCAAAGTTATTGGAACTGTTTCAAGGTCGATAAAAAGAACTCCTTAACTGATGATCAGTTCACTTGCACTTATAGCGTTGCCGAAAACGCATAAGGAAAACTTTCCTCTGCGTCTTACCGTAAGCTCCACTGGTTCGCCCAACTATTCGATCGCGAACTTCTTGACAACACTATTACGACCCTTGTAGGCTGATCAGGTTCTTCAATCGAGGCATTCGGCGCCTCTCATCATTAAATTAAATGCTTAGTAGTTAGTCGAAGCATGTACAATTTTTTATGTAGTATTCCTCTTTACCACGGTTCTGCATAATGAGATGCTGGAACAGATGAAAAGATTTTTCCCATAGATATTGCATCACTGTTGAAATATTGTAGTCAATGACCACTACTTCAAACTGAATGACGAGTTTCACAGACTAATGGCTTGGCTATAGGGAGACACTTAAGACCAATGAGAGCAAATTTCTCAAATGGTTGGAAATTCCAACAAGAAACCCAATAAATGGTGCTGCTATACGAACGATGCAATTGCGGTAAAGAGACATACCAGAGAGAGTCCAAAGTTCGTAGTCTACCAGAGAGAGTCCAAAGTTCGTAGTCTTGTAGTTAGCACACTGCCTGAAGATCATAAAGTCCTGGGTTCTTTTCGCAGTCGAGTCGCAGACGTTTCCGCGCTCAGGGACTGGATGTTGTACTAATCATTTCATCTCGTCTAAGCTATCGAGCAAGTCGCCGAAGTAGCTTTCAATAGAAATATTTGTGCCACGTTGCTGAACAACCCAAGATGGTGTCTCCCAACCAGTAATGCAGAACAAGCATTACATGGAAGAGAGGAACCAGGTTATTTTCAAGAACATCTCAGTGAGATTAGTCTGAAAATTCACTTCACTATGTAGGAGCACACTGACTGCAGGTTACATTTCTTTGATGAGGCAGACATCAAGAAGGAAGATAGCAACTTGGAGTAGTTGGGGTAAGGGAGAACAATCTCAGTTATGGGTCTGTCTACATCAGGTTCATGAGGATTCGACTCCTATTTCCCTTCCCCTACGACCTCCCTTTCTTCTCACTTACCATCTTCTCTCCCTCCACCACCAGCCCCATTCCCTTCCCATATGCTGCGTAAGTCCAGATGGCATGTAGCCTTCTGTTGCTATTAAAAAATTCAAAATGGTGGAAATAGATGTTCGAATTAGCGTTTTATATTATTTATTTATGAACAGCTATGACGCTAGAGCCCTGCCATGCCAATGTTCATCCCAATGGTCTGAAGAAGAAGCAGTGGTCGGGATCAAGTACGTTTCACCTGTTTTACACAAGTCAGTGAGCTGAAAAGACTTGGAACACGCTTGTACATTTTTACACAAAGCAACCTTAGCTGCGAATCTGCATTTTTTCATGAAGTCAACAGAGATGATAAGAGGAACAAGGCATTCGGGGTGGTGGTTATGTAGATTGCTGATGTCAGCATAATGAGTTAGATGTGACCTTGAGGTTTCTGTGAGTGGGGTGTTCAGTAATGAGATGACCTGGTGACAGACTGCATGGTAATGTTCTGCTAACCTTATTTTAAGTTATGATAGGTAATAGTTATAACCAGATACTAAGAAAAACGTATGAGCTGTTCAACTATAAACATAAAACATGCAACACCATTTCCATCTGCTATAAAATTGCATTTAAAAAAACCGGTTGAGGCAGCGTGTATTAGTTGGTGCATTATTATGCTACACTGTCAAGATGAGTGCGCACTCTCATGGGCGCATCCGCACGTGTGTGTGTGTGTGTGTGTGTGTGTGTGTGTGTGTGTGTGCGTGTGTGTGAGTGTGTGTGCTTAAACCACTATAGTCATTGTTGAGTAAACCTCCAGCGAAACCAGAGTTTGAACCTCATCATCATCATCATCATCATCATCATTTAAGACTGATTATGCCTTTCAGCGTTCAGTCTGGAGCATAGCCCCCCTTATACAGTTCCTCCATGATCCTCTATTCAGTGCTAACATTGGTGCCTCTTCTGATGCTAAACCTATTACTTCAAAATCATTCTTAACCGAATCCAGGTACCTTCTCCTCGGTCTGCCCCGACTCCTCCTACCCTCTACTGCTGAATACATGAGTCTATTGGGTAACCTTGCTTCTCCCATGCGTGTAACATGACCCCACCATCTAAGCCTGTTCGCCCTGACTGCTACATCTATAGAGTTCATTCCCAGTTTTTCTTTAATTTCCTCATTGTGGACACCCTCCTGCCATTGTTCCCATCTACTAGTACCTGCAATCATCCTAGCTACTTTCATATCTGTAACCTCAACCTTGTTGATAAGGTAACCTGAATCCACCCAGCTTTCGCTCCCATACAACAAAGTTGGTCGAAAGATTGAACGGTGCACAGATAACTTAGTCTTGGTACTGACTTCCTTCTTGCAGAAGAGAGTAGATCGTAGCTGAGCGCTCACTGCATTAGCTTTGCTACACCTCGCTTCCAGTTCTTTCACTATGTTGCCATCCTGTGAGAATATGCATCCTAAGTACTTGAAACCGTCCTCCTGTTCTAACTTTGTTCCTCCTATTTGGCACTCAAACCGTTTATATTTCTTTCCCACTGACATTACTTTCGTTTTGGAGATGCTAATCTTCATACCATAGTCCTTACATTTCTGATCTAGCCCTGAAATATTACTTTGCAAACTTTCAATCGAATCTGCCATCACAACTAAGTCATCCGCATATGCAAGACTGCTTATTTTGTGTTCACATATCTTAATCTCACCCAGCCAGTCTATTGTTTTCAACATATGATCCATAAATAATATGAACAAGAGTGGAGACAGGTTGCAGCCTTGTCTTACCCCTGAAACTACTCTGAACCATGAACTCAATTTACCGTCAACTCTAACTGCTGCCTGACTATCCTTGTAAAGACCTTTAACTACTTGCAAAAGTTTGCCTCCTATTCCATAATCTTGTAGAACAGACAATAACTTCCTCCTAGGAACCCGGTCATATGCCTTTTCTAGATCTATAAAGCATAGATACAATTCCCTGTTCCACTCATACCACTTCTCCATTATTTGCCGTAAGCTAAAGATCTGGTCCTGACAACCTCTAAGAGGCCTAAACCCACACTGATTTTCATCCAATTGGTCCTCGCACTTTCCTTTCAACAATACCTGAGAAGATTTTAACCACAACACTGATTAAAGAGATACCTCTGTAGTTGTTACAATCTTTTCTGTTTCCATGTTTAAAGATTGGTGTGATTACTGCTTTTGTCCAGTCTGATGGAACCTGTCCCGACTCCCAGGCCATTTCAATTATCCTGTGTAGCCATTTAAGACCTGACATTCCACTGTATTTTATGAGTTCCGACTTAATTTCATCCACCCCAGCCGCTTTATTGCACTGCAATCTATTGACCATTTTTTCCACTTCCTCAAATGTGATCCTATTTCCATCATCATTCCTATCCCATTCTACCTCGAAATCTGAAACATTACTGATCGCATTTTCACCTACATTGAGCAACTCTTCAAAATATTCCCTCCATCTGCCCAAGGCATCCACAGGATTCACCAGCAGTTTTCCTGAGCTGTCCAAAATACTTGTCATTTCCTTCTTACCTCCCTTTCGAAGACTGCTAATTACACTCCAGAATGGTTTTCCAACAGCTCGACCCATAGTCTCCAACCTGTTTCCAAAGTCTTCCCACGATTTCTTCTTGGATGCTGCAATTATCTGTTTGGCTTTGTTTCTTTCTTCAACATAACTTTCTCTGTCTACCTGGGTTCTGGTATGTAGCCATTTTTGATACGCCATCTTTTTCCTTTTACAGGCTGCCTTGACTGTATCATTCCACCAAGCTGTTTGCTTCATCCTACTTTTACACACTACTGTTCCAAGACATTCTTTAGCCACTTCTAGTACTGTGTCCCTGTACCTTGTCCATTCCTTTTCCAATGACTGTAATTGACTACATTCAACTAACTGGTACCTTTCTGAGATCGCTGTTACGTACTTGTGCCTGATTTCCTTATCCTGTAGTTTCTCCACGCTTATCCTCCTACATATGGACCTGACCTCCTGCACTTTCGGCCTCACAATCCCAATTTCACTGCAGATTAAATAATGATCAGTGTTATCAAAGAATCCCCTGAATACACGTCTGTCCCTCACAGCCTTCCTGAATTCCTGATCTGTTATTATATAGTCAATGACAGATCTGGTTCCCCTGCCTTCCCAAGTATGCCGGTGAATGTTCTTATGTTTAAAAAAGGAGTTTGTGATTACTAAGCCCATACTGGCACAGAAATCCAGGAGTTGTTTCCCGTTCCTGTTGGCCTCCATATCCTCTCCAAATTTACCCATAACCTTTTCATACCCTTCTGTTCGATTTCCAATCCTGGCGTTAAAATCACCCATGAGCAGAACACTGTCCTTGTCCTTTACTCTAACAACTACATCACTGACTGCCTCATAAAAACTATCCATCTTATCTTGATCTGTCCCTTCACAATGCGAATATACTGACACAATCCTAATTTTCTTGCTAGACACTGTCAAATCTATCCACACCAGTCGTTCGTTTACATACCTTATTGCAACTACGCTGGGTTCCATTTCTTTCCTGATGTAAGGCCCTACACCCCATTGTGCTATTCCTGCTTTGTTTGAACTTTTGTTGACGAAATATATATAAATTATGCAGTTCACACAAACCTTCCTTCTGAATCAATCACTGTATGCGCAACAACCCTGTCAAAGTCACTACAGCAGTTCTAAAGATTAGCCTTTACGCACTGACAAAAGATGTACCAAGGAACGTTTATTTGTTACATGCACTGTCGTGGAGCTTGCGTCCAAGAATATCCAGCTAACATAAGATGCCGTTTCCCATCATTCCGATGCATGCAGTACGTCAGTACGTAATGATATCGATGGCTCCATTATGTCAACTGTACGCATAGAGCTACAATTATCTAAGTATGTTAAATATATCCATATACATACAAAAGTCCACCCCCACCCCCTCCCCACTCGCCTTCCAAGAACGATGGATCTTGCCCCTGGTGGGAAGGCTTGCAGGCCTCAGCGGTATAGATAGCTGTACCGTAGGTGCAACCACAACGGAGGACTATTTGTTGACAGGCCAGACAAATGTGTGGTCCCTAAAGAGGGCAGCAGCCTTTTCAGTAGTTGCAGTGGCAACAGTCTGGATGATTGACTGATCTGGCCTTGTAACACTAACCAAAACCGTCTTGCTGTGCTGGTACTGCGAACGGCTGAAAGCAAGGCGAAACTACAACCGTAATTCTTCCCGAGAGCATGCAGCTTTTCTTTATGGTTAAATGATGATGGCGTCTTCTTGGGTAAAATATGTCGGAGGTAAAACGTCCCCCATTCGGATCTCCGGGCGGGGACTACTCAAGAGGATGTCGTTATCAGGAGAAAGAAAACTGGTGTTCTACGGATCGGAGCGTGGAATCTCAGATTCCTTAATCGGGCAGGTGGGTTAGAAATTTTAAAATGGGAAATGGATAGGTTAAAGTTAGATATAATGGGAATTAGTTAAGTTCGGTGGCAGGAGGAATAAGGCTTCTAGTCAAGTGAATGGAGGGTTATTAATACAGAATCAAATAGGGGTAATGCAGGAGTAGGTTTGATAATGAATAAAAAATAGGAATGTGGGTAAGCCACTACAAACAGCATACTGATCGCATTATTGTGGCCAAGACACATACGTAGCCCGCCTCTACCACAGTAATACAAGTTTATATGCCAACTAGCTCTGCAGATGAGGAAGAGATTGGTAAAATGTATGATGAGAGAAAATAAATTATTCAGATAGTGAAGGGAGAGGAAAATTTAATAGTCATGGGTAAGTGGAATTCGATAGCAGGAAAAGGAAGAGAAGGAAACGTAGTAGGTGAATATGGAATGGGGGTAAGTAATGAAAGAGGAAGCCGCTTCGTAGAATTTTGCACAGAACATAGCTTAATCATAGCTAACACTTAGTTCAAGAATCATGAAAGAAGGTTATATACATTGAAAAGGCCTGGAGATACTGGAAGGTTTCATATAGGTTATATATGGTAAGACAGATATTTAGGAATCAGGTTTTAAATTGTAAGACATTTCCAGGGGCAGATGTGGGCTCTGACCACAATCTGTTGGTTATGAACTGTAGATTAAAACTGAAGAAACTACAAAAAGGTGGGGATTTAAGGAGATGGGACATGGATAAACTGACAGGTTGTAGAGAGTTTCAGGGAGAGCATTAGCGAACGATTGACAAGAATAGGGGAAAGAAATACGGTAGAAGAAGAATGGGTAGCTCTAAGGGATGAAGTAGTGAAGGCAGCAGAGGATCAAGTAGGTAAAAAGACGAGGGCTAGTAGAAGTCCTTGGGTAACAGAAGATATTTTGAATTTAATTGAAGAAAGAAGAAAAAATAAAAACGCAGTAAATGAAGAAGGCAAAAATGAATACAAACGTCTCAAAATTGAGATCGACATGAAAAGTAAAATGGCTAAGCAGGGATGTCTAGGGTACAAATGTAAGGATTTACAGGCATATATTACTAGGTGTACGATAGATTCCGTCTACAGGAAAATTAAAGACCTTCGGAGAAAAGAGAACCACTTGTGAAAATATCAAGAATTCAGATGGAAACCCAGTTCTAAGCAAAGAAGAGAAAGCAGAAAGCTGGAAGGAATATATAGAGGGTCTATACAAGGGTGGTGTACTTGAGGCCAATATTATGGAAATGGAAGAGGATATAGATAAAGATGGAATGGGAGATATGGAACTGCGTGAAGAGTTTGACAGAGCACTGAAAGACCTGAGTCGAAACAAGGCCCCGGGAGTAGACAACATTCCATTAGAACCACAGATAGCCTTGGGAGAGCCAGCCCTGACAAAACTCTACTATCTGCTGAGCAAGATGTGTGAGACAGGCGAAATACCCCCAGACTTCAGGAAGAACATAAGATTTCCAATCCCAAAGAAAGCAGGTGTTGACACACCGAACTATCAGTTTAATAAGTCACAGCTGCTAAATACTAACACGAATTCTTTTCATACGAATGGAAAATCTGGTAGAACCTGACCACAGGGAAGATCAGTTTCAGTTCCATAGAAATCTTTCGCGGCGGAGTCCTTGCATAAAAGAATAACAGTTTGTTGCTTATACAGAGTGAACATGAATAGAACTGACAAAGTACAGGTACGGATTCCTGATTGGAAATGGAGGGAAAAAGGTCCCTTAAACATGTGCCCGAAAATGTATGGTTGCCATGATAGACGATAGTGAATAAAGAAAGTTCCTCTGACCATGTGCCGTGTCTTCCTTGTGTTGCACGCTGTGTGACTCAGGCATCGTACTGTAAGCAGCAGAATGGTCCGATATTCAAATCGGGAACAAGCCGAGATGGTGTTCGTGTACTGCCAAGTAGATGAAAACGGTCGAGAGGTAGCACTGCTATACCAAAACAAGTACGTTCACAGATACCAACCACATTACACATCATTGCAAACCCTTTTTGGGTGTTTGATCATGGATTCTTGCGAGCATGCAGGGAGGCGGTGATCTGTACGTACTGCAGATTTGGAGAACAGAATACTGAGAGGAACGCTAGTACAAGCTCCAGGCAAGTGGCCTACTGACATGGTGTAAGCCAAAGTACGATTACGTGTATGCTGCATAACACTACCTCTATCACCTGTTACTATATCACCTTCTACTGTCTCTATCGCCTGAAACGAGTGCAAGGATAATCAGCATCGGACTTCCCTCAAGAGGAAGGAATTTGTCTATGGTTTTTGCACCAGAGCATCACAGCCAAGGGGTTTCTATCATCGGCCCTCTTTACGACAAAGCAATCTCTACCAGGACTGGCATCATCAGTCTGCATAATCGCCATCTGTAGGCTTCAGACAATCCTCGAGGAATGATTAAGGCGCGTTATGAGCATTAGTTCGGCATCAGTGTGTAGGCAGGGATTCTTGGCGCCCACATACTTGGACCGGCTATTACTCCACAACGCCTCGACATAGGACTTCCTGCGGAATACTCTGCCTGGGCTGATTGAGAACGTGCCTTTGGGAGTACGACAGGCTACGTGGTTCCTCTACGGCAGAGAATCACCTACCTTCCGCCTTACGGTTTGCCAGCACCTCAACAACATCTTCTTTAGACGTCGGATAGGACGCGAAAGCTGTGTAGATTGGCCTACTGGATCACCGGACATAAAGCTATTGGACTTTTACCTCTGGAAGAATATGAAAAAGTTGTGCATGCTGAACCAGTTCCTGATGCACAAACCCTTGAAAAGCGCATTCACGACACCTGCTGCGCTATTCGGAGAGAGACCGGAACGCGCGAGGGGTGCGGCAATTCATAACGCAATGATTAAAAGCGTGTATTTGATCCCATGTAGGACACTTTGAACATCTGTCATGATGTGCATCCGATACAGCTCTGTACTGTGTTCCGGGACGATATGTTGTCGTTGCACGCACACTGTACATATCTTGACACGTAATTATAAGGCCGTTTCCATCTATTTCCAATTAGGAATACGTCCCTGAAGTTTGTCGGTTTTATTAATGTGCACCCAGTGTTTCGAACTGTGGGCTGTTAAATTTCTTCCATACGAACAGTATCTCACTGATCATATTGACTGTGACAAAGGAGTCGATATTTTGTTCTTTTCCGTGGAGTGAGATCAACACGTTTAAACATGTCTGATGAAAGTCAAAATGAAAGCATGTTCAGAGCAAAGAAGCTCATGAAGGGTTAAAACGTGGTGTAAACTGCATAAAAATGAAACCAATGACGTAAAATAGATAAATTTTTCGCGGCGGAGACCTTGCATAAAAATTTCTCGGTTCACTTGCCTCGTAAAATTTGGATAAAATTCCAAGCTTTCGATGATATCCACCATCATCTTCGTCAGGGACTAAAACTGGCTGTCGTGAACTGGCAAGGTTCCCTCTTTTATACCCCCAGAACGACATCCCATTGGCTGTATTACTTCATGATGGTGCGAGTGCGTACACAGATGGCACGCTCTACTTCCATAGATTTTGCTTGCACATGGTGTGTTGGTCGAAAGGAAGTTAAATGGACGACTCTGCCATTCTGTGTACAGAAAACTGACGCTTATAGATCTGTATCTCAACGAGCGCAGCTTCTGCCAGCCAAGTCAGAAGAGAACTATGTTGAATACCTTAGTACACAGAGCCCAGAAAAAACAAACATGGGGAAGGCAGTTGCAGAGGCGATGGATGAATTGCTTAAGACAGGGACGAATCACTGTCAAATAAACATTGTGACCAGTCATAGCGTTGAGTTTCATACCAGATAATTGAATGCGGCGTGGTATAGTGTATGTCATTATTCAAAATCCTACGAAATATTGCAAGTACGACGTTTGAAAAGAATGATAAACATCCGTGTGGATAAATTTTAATCTTCGCAGATGTTACAAACACAAATAACTTATCAGTATAACTGAACTGTATTTCGCGTTCCTCATAATAAATTTCTGAATAGTGTATGCAGTCAATATTGAAATGTTTGATTCATGTAAACAGGAATTTAACGTAGGTGATTTGGTACAGAATGTCTTTCAAATACACGACTGCCTTCGATTAACCACTTGTATCAGACTGGTTAACAAAGGTATTTACAGTATAAAAGTAGCAGCAGACAAATGTGAGGTTGTACTTTGTAAGGGAACCTAAGGTAACGAAATATCAGGAAATTTCTACACTGTAGAATTACATAGAAGCATCGAAATAAATGCACTTCTTGTAAAGTATGTCCTGAAACACTGAGAACAATTAGTGTCATTTCAGTGGCGTTTTTTAACTTTCATCACGCAACAGTTGGATGGATGTCAAAGGTTTCATATATAAAAAGGCTCACAAAAATCCACACAGAAGCGTAGCACGTTAAGCAGGAAGCATATCATTCTTGGCAGCGGAGTTACCTATAGAATTGTGTGTTCCTGCACACAATTGGATGGATAAAATATCTACTAACCAAGTGGAAGCAGGAGGAAATAAATATAAAAGTTACGCAAATTTGCAAGCTTTCGGAGCCTATCGCTCCTTCTTTCGGTAGAAGGGTTGAAGGGAAAGGAAGAAGATGAAGGGAAAGGACTGTTAAGACTTAGGAAATGGGGAGAGATACGGAGAAGTCGCCCAGAACTCTCAGGTCAGGCGAGATAAGAAGGAAACCAGAGAACATGAATGTCGGGACAATAAGCAAGACGTTCATTGTGCAAGAGTTAGAAGAGCGGAAAGTTTATTGGCTCATTTTGGTAGACAGGTGGGGGGAGGGGGAGGGGCAATATACAAGTCATAGAATACAACCAAAGATATGGAAAAATAAAAGGGAGTGACGGATAGGAATAGTTACTGAAAAAAAAATACTGACGCCAAGGAGGTTAAGGTAAATTTTTGCCAGGTGGATGGCGGGAACCAAGCATATGTTGTAATGCCAGTTTCCGCCAATTAAGTTTTGACAGACTGGTGTCAGGAGGGAGAAACCAGATGACATTTACGATGAAACAGACACTGTATTCACGACGGTAATAATGTAGAGCATGCTCTGCAACAGGATATTGTGCACTTCCAGAATACACATTCTGTTGCATTTCATGTCAGGCAGCAGGCTGTAATGGGCGAGGAAGTCGGCTCCGATGATTGGTCAGGCGACGTCCGCAACGGTAAAGTCAAACGGGAAAGCGCGCCACAACCCGAGGTCGAGATCCAAGCGCATCGTGCCATACGTCGTAATCCGGGAGTCATTATCAGCTGTGAGGCAAATGGGCGTAGACGGTCGCTCCTGACGTAGCACGGTTCGAGGAAAGATTGACAAATCAGAACCAGTGTCTACTAAGTACTTCCACGTGGAACGTCGATCACTCGCCTGGATGTCTGACAGCAACCGGAGGAGGCGCTCACTTCCGATCGCCGCTGCCGTTTGGGTAGTCGCAGGGCGTCGTACACTTACGTGCTTGCTCGCCAAACTTGCGATGGTACCAACAGACTGTTTGCTCTGTCCCTGTCGTAGACGAGGCTGTCGATGATCGGCTGCGTGAGCGACGACGGAATCGATGATGGCTCCTATTGTCCGTATCGCGGCAGTGTAACAGCTCGTTGATTTGCCGTGATAACAAGTCCACTTTGTCGGCGAGAACATCATAATCCGCGCGTGAAACACTTGTCGCCGTGCAGGCGCACGCCGCGGTGGTGGATCTGACTATTGACGGTGTCATTTCCTCTTGGATCTTATCGGCTAATTCGGCCACTGTGTCTGAGACGCTGCGGACTGAACAGACCATAATACACTGCAATCAATAACTCATGCGAAGGCGTGAGAAAAGTTCGTACGGTGAATTATTCCGTATGCAACACTTGCATTCATGCTTTTCGTAAAGGAATAGGACGTGGAACAGAAACCAAGAATCAAAGAGTAAATCACAGAACAAATGTCGCTTGTGTGTAGCGTCTCTTGCGTTCAGCGGAAAAGTTTCGTGACACTATACTTGCGAACACCCGCGCATTTCACGGAACTGGACGATGACAGAAGACGCCACAAATAGCTATTTCATAGCAACTTTACGATGCATATTAACTATAACTCTTCTTCAAATGGCCGGCTGGAGTGGCCGAGCGGTTCTAGGCGCTTCAGTCTGGAACCGCTCGACCGCTACGGTCACTGGTTCGAATTCTCCCTTGGGAATGTATGTGATGTACTAAGGTTAGTTAGGTTTAAGTAGTTTAAGTTCAAGGGGACTGATAACCTCAGAAGTTAAGTCCCATATTGCTCAGAGCCATTTGAACCATCTTCTTCAAATCTTAGTAATATAGACTATCGTAATACATTTTATGCTAATGGTACACAGTATACTTCTGATTTGTAAGCTCTGATCTCATACACAGAACGGTGAGCGGGACGAGTGGTATTTAAGACCACTCCCTGCTTATCCATTTAACAGTCAGTTCAGCGTCATGGGTTGGCGCAACTTGCTCCATGGAAGTCTACCTGCAGTTCTAGGTGTATGTAGTTTGTAATTGTATTTCAGTGTATATACGATACTGTAAGGATCCTTATTTCAGAGTCTGAAGATGATCGTTTAGGCTTCAAACCAGTCACTCCGATTAAAAGAAATTTGGGATCAAGACTGCTTTAATTATATATATTTAATTACACTCCTGGAAATGGAAAAAAGAACACATTGACACCGGTGTGTCAGACCCACCATACTTGCTCCGGACACTGCGAGAGGGCTGTACAAGCAATGATCACACGCACGGCACAGCGGACACACCAGGAACCGCGGTGTCGGCCGTCGAATGGCGCTAGCTGCGCAGCATTTGTGCACCGCCGCCGTCAGTGTCAGCCAGTTTGCCGTGGCATACGGAGTTCCATCGCAGTCTTTAACACTGGTAGCATGCCGCGACAGCGTGGACGTGAACCGTATGTGCAGTTGACGGACTTTGAGCGAGGGCGTATAGTGGGCATGCGGGAGGCCGGGTGGACGTACCGCCGAATTGCTCAACACGTGGCGCGTGAGGTCTCCACAGTACATCGATGTTGTCGCCAGTGGTCGGCGGAAGGTGCACGTGCCCGTCGACCTGGGACCGGACCGCAGCGACGCACGGATGCACGCCAAGACCGCAGGATCCTACGCAGTGCCGTAGGGGTCCGCACCGCCACTTCCCAGCAAATTAGGGACACTGTTGCTCCTGGGGTATCGGCGAGGACCATTCGCAACCGTCTCCATGAAGCTGGGCTACGGTCCCGCACACCGTTAGGCCGTCTTCCGCTCACGCCCCAACATCGTGCAGCCCGCCTCCAGTGGTGTCGCGACAGGCGTGAATGGAGGGACGAATGGAAACGTGTCGTCTTCAGCGATGAGAGTCGCTTCTGCCTTGGTGCCAATGATGGTCGTATGCGTGTTTGGCGCCGTGCAGGTGAGCGCCACAATCAGGACTGCATACGACCGAGGCACACAGGGCCAACATCCGGCATCATGGTGTGGGGAGCGATCTCCTACACTGGCCGTACACCACAGGTGATCGTCGAGGGGACACTGAATAGTGCACGGTACATCCAAACCGTCATCGAACCCATCGTTCTACCATTCCTAGACCGGCAAGGGAACTTGCTGTTCCAACAGGACAATGCACGTCCGCATGTATCCCGTGCCACCCAACGTGCTCTAGAAGGTGTAAGTCAACTACCCTGGCCAGCAAGATCTCCGGATCTGTCCCCCATTGAGCATGTTTGGGACTGGATGAAGCGTCGTCTCACGCGGTCTGCACGTCCAGCACGAACGCTGGTCCAACTGAGGCGCCAGGTGGAAATGGCATGGCAAGCCGTTCCACAGGACTACATCCAGCATCTCTACGATCGTCTCCATGGGAGAATAGCAGCCTGCATTGCTGCGAAAGGTGGATATACACTGTACTAGTGCCGCATTGTGCATGCTCTGTTGCCTGTGTCTATGTGCCCGTGGTTCTGTCAGTGTGATCATGTGATGTATCTGACCCCAGGAATGTGTCAATAAAGTTTCCCCTTCCTGGGACAATGAATTCACGGTGTTCTTATTTCAATTTCCAGGAGTGTATATTAGATCGCTGATAATGTTTTCAAAAATGTTACATACATCTCACTTCAAGACTTTGTAATTGTGACATAAGTGACGCGGACGAATCCAACCTTATTAAAAATCGGTAGGAGCATTTTACAATTGCTGTATTGGTCACAAAATAAGAAACCACCAGCTGATAAACCAATTACTTTATTTGACACTTTTCGGATAGAATCCATCCTCAGAGTGTTGTGAACAGCTTTGTGATCAGATGTATAAAGACAGTATGTGACAAACAAAGCTATCGTGGCAGTCTAATCACCAAGATGTTCGTAACAAACTGAGGATGGGTTCTGCCAGAAGCAAAAAAGTCATTGCTTTATCAGCTTCTTATTTAGTGATCAATACAGAAATTGTACAGTACTCGTGCTGAGAACTCGAATCACCATCCGCCAAAAAAGTAAAGTATTGAAAAACGTTCAGTGGATACAGTGAGGAACAGCTGTGAACTGGAGCTGCTCGATGCGGAATTGGGACTTCTCATCAATGCGTTTCTTGAAAATGGATGAGATAAAAAGATCGTATCAGTCACGAAAGATCATATAGATTAACAACCGCCTGCAAAATACAAAGTTTTAATACCGTATGCTACTGGCTACGTCCGAAATATCTTGACGAAATGGAATATAGCTAGACTATACAAATACAGATAAAAGATACATGAACACCTGAAGTCGGCCAGGGATGGTCGCAAACCGCTGGAAGAAGCTGGAATTTATAGGATACCGTGAGTCACAATGTGTACGCGGATACTACTAAGAGAACGGCCAAAAACTACTAGAAGAATACAATGGTAACTGTATAAATATAGAAAAGGACAGATCATCTATTGAGGGATATGCTTTGAAGCCAGGATACCACCGAACTCAGTGTGGTAAAATTTACTGGAAGGTTATCCAGAGGCCATAAAGATTACAAAACATCCCAATAATTTTATCTGAACAGATAGTTACGTGATACAGAGTGGTATCTTGATTTCGGTGCTGGAGAAGACGTGTACTATTCTTTCTCCCACCATGGGGTGAACGACGCTGACAGAAAATGATGAATTGCAGTCGAGTTTCCAACACATGCGTTGTAAAGCCTCTTCGTGGCTGCAGACAGGAAGAGTATTTTACTTGGCAGTAGGAAGCCGGGATAGCCATCGGACCTTCCAAGAAGCTACAAACGCTCTCAACAATTTCCGCCGTAGACAGGGACGAAACGTTGGGTATCGACAAAAAGTTAAACAAACCTTGGCATCATAGGCTCAAATATTTCAATAAGTGTTTCTGGCGACTGTAGTACCAACTTCCGCTACAGACATTTAGAATTTCATTTCTACATGACTTAGCCTACTATCTTTTGGTTTTTATGCAACAGCGAGAAATTATCATTCAGCGAGCAACGCAAAGTCGTTCATAATTTTGTACAACACTTTGAAAATGAGCAAACATTTTTCACATTGCTCACCATTAGCTCAAATGTAAACGCAACTGAGACGGTACAGAAACGGTAAGTTTGCTCAGTAGTACAGGATCGCAGAGTCAATTCATGTAACTTGAATTATTAAATGGCTTCCCTACCATAAAGCAAGTATCCACATGGACAGTTAGCAGAGGCGAGGCGACAGTGGTGGGACTGACTATAACACAGGACACAAGTTTCCTAACACGTGGTCTTTCAGACGGAACTCTACATTGATTCAAATGATATTCCATTGTTAGCCCGCGTTAGACAGTCAAATGCACACTTTTTGGAGGTTAAAACTATGGTCCGATTTGGAAAATTCTAAGAAACATAGTTTTTTGGAACCTTAAATGGAAAAATACAGAATTTTCATTTTTTACAAAAAATTAAGTTTTGTAGTTCATTTATTTTTCTCAGAAATAGAAAGTGACACATAAATTTTGTAAGGTACACATGCTGTGCTGTGGAACGATCGCAGTGTAGACACTTCTATTATTTCAAGATGACAGGTTTCAACAGTTCTTAGTTGCTTTTTGAGTCATCAGTCTTCTGACTTGTTTAGTGCGGCCGCCAGGAATTCCTGTCCTGTGACAACCTCTCAACCTCTTCATCTCAAAGTAGCACCTGCAACTTGCAACATACGTCCTCAGTTGTTTGCTGGATGTATTCCAATCTCTGTTTTCCTTTACTGTTTTTGCCCTCTACAGCTCCCTCTAGTACCATGGAAGTCGTTCCCTCATGTCTTAACAGACATCCTATCATCCTGTCCCTTCTCCTTATCAGTATTTCCCACATATTCCTTTCCTCTTCGATTCTGCGCAGAACACCCTCATTCCTTGAATTATCAGCCCAGCTAATTTTCAACCTTCGTCTGTAGCACCACATCTAAAATGCGTCGATTCTCTTCTGTTCCGTTTTCCCCACAATCCATGTTTCAGTACCATACAGTTCTGTGCTCCAGACCTACATTCTCAGAAATTTCTTCCTCAAATTAAGGCCTATGTTTGATACCAGTAGACTTCTCTTAGCCAGGAATGCCCTTTTATGCCATTTCTAGTCTGCCTTTGATGTCCTCCTTGCTCCGTCAGTCATTGGTTATTTTACTGCCTAGGTAGCAGGATTCCTTAACTTGACCTACCTCGTGACCATCAATCCTGATGTTAGTGCTGTGGCCTTCTCCACCAGCCATCACGGCGCCTACGGTATCAGCAACCAAACTGACAGTCTGCAACCACGGGTTGCCCGCCTCGGAGGCACACCGAAGCACTACACAACCGACAGGAATATTGATGAACGGCCACAGCAACAACCATAACAACAACACCACAGCAAAGACACCAGCGGCCACCAGGGGCCACTACCGGCCCACATAAACATAAGGAAGAGGTTGCTGCAGGTTCCTGGAACTATTTTCACACGTCAAACCACACGATGCGAAATAGTTCCGAGGTACTCATCCGCCGAAGCGCTATAAAGGCCGGCGTTCGGTGACACATCGGCACCCACAACCGCCTCCTCAAACTCCTCTCTGACCGGACATGGGGGTTGCACCCCTCTACCATCCTCCACACCTACAAATCCTTAATCCGTCCCATCCTCTGTTATGCCAGTCCTGCCTGGATATCTTCCCCCCCCCCCCCCCCAAAATTCTATAAGTCCCTCCGGATCCTTGAGCATCATGCACTCCGCCTTGCCTTCCGTATACGCCTCCCGTCGCCCACGCTGATCCTCTATGACCTCATTCCTTTCCCCCATCTGCTCCTATTCCTCGAACATGTCTGCATAGTCTACACCTCCTGCCGCCTTGATCCCCCTCACCCCCTGGTTGCTCCTCTCCCATCTCTTCCCCCTGCCACGTCTTCACTCTTGTGTCCCCCCTACCCTCCATCTCTACACCCTTCATCTCCTTTCCCAAGGTGGCTTCCATCAACTCCCCCTCCCGGATGATGCCCTCTCTCCCTCCATTTATCCCTCCTATCTACTTTGATCCTCACCCCCCTCCTTTCCTCCATCTTTTCTCTGGGCTCCCTCTTCCCCCCTTCCATCCTGTGTTTCTCCCCGCTTAACCTCTCCCTAACTCCCTTCCCTCCCCCCCCCCCCCGAGTCCCTTTGTATTCCCATCCTCTGCCTTCCTCACTCCCTGTCGCGTCTGCCCAGCATCCTCCACCCCTCTTATGGGTCCTCATCCTCCATTGGCTCCTATCCCCCTCCCCCTTTCGCTTTTCCACACCTTCCCCCCTTTTTTATCTTCCCCTCATCTGTCCAGTTTCCCCTCACGCCCTCTCGGCTGTGGTATGTCATATTTTAGCGCAGTGTTCCAGTGAATGTTCAGTGTTGTTTCATCTTTTCCTGTGCTGCGAACAGAAACCATGCTGTCGCTGGGTGTGAATTTTATGTCCTTTGCGAACAGAAACCAGACTGTCACCGTGTTTTTTTAATTGTCTGTTTATTATTTTACCTGTCTGCTTCATATGTATTTTTATTAGCATCATCCCTTTGTTCTATGTTTTAAGTTCCACGACTTTTTCGCCATGTTACCCTTTAAGTCTTCGATTTTATCGCCTGTTTTTTATTATATATTATCTTCACCTTTTAAAACAAAGTCTGTAGGCTGAAGAGCGGCATACTAAGCTGCCGCCAGCCCGCCCCCTTAGGGGGGAGTTGAAATTCAATAAAGAAAAAAAAAGCAAAGCACTTCGGCAGTTAATCGACCGTCAGCAGACTTGGATAGCTGCGGCCCCGGCAGCCTGGCTTGGATCTTCTCGCTGATCTCTGGTTTAGGCTTGGTATGTCGGAGAAGTCTCTGGTGGAGACTAGTAGGAAATTATTTCAGTTGTTTTCTATATTATTCTTGTATGTAGTTGTGATTCGAAGACGGATCACTGTTTTTTGTTCGTGTTATAGTTGGAGAATTTGTTTTGGTTAATTGAAAAGTCCAATAAATTGTTTTCGGACTTTGATCGTTAGTTTCTTCTGCTTACGCAGACTTATCAGTTAGTTTCTCGCTTTTCTCAATCCTAACACTTCTCATTACTTCGGCCTTTCTTCGATTTACTCCCGATCCATTCTCTGTACGCATTAGACTGTTCATTCCATTCGACATATCATGTAACTCTTCATCACGTTCTCTCCGGATAGCAATGTTATCAGCGAATCTTATCATTGATATCCTTTCGCCTTCCCTGCTTCTTAGACGTACAGATCGAACAGTAGTGACAAAAGACTACATTCCTGTCTTAGAACCTTCTCAACCCCAGCACTCCTTTCTTGGTCGTCTATTCGTATTATTATTATTCCCTCTTCGCTCTTATGTATATTTTGTACTACCCATCGCTCCCTATAGCTTATTCCTATTTTTCTCAGAATTTCGAACATCTTTCATCATTTTACAATGCCGAACGCTTTTCCCAGGTCGACAAATCCTATGACCGTGCCTTGATTTTCCATTAGTCGTGCTTCCATTATCAACCGGAAAATGAGAACTGTTTCTCTCTTGCCCTTACCTTCTCTAAAGCCCAACTGATCGTCATGTAACAGTTCCTCAGTGTTATGTTCCTTTCTTCTGAATATTACTCTTGTAAATAACTTTGATTCACGAGCTGTTAAAGTGGTTGCGTTGTAGTTCTCGCACTTGTCAACTCATGTGGTCTTCCGAATTGTGTCGATGATATTTTTCCGAAGATCATATGGTATGTCGACAGACTGATACATTCTACACCCAACATGAATAGTCGTTTAGTTGCCACTTCCCCCGATGATTTTAGAAATTCTGGTGGAGTGTTATCTGTCCCTTCTGTCTTATTTGATCTTAAGTCCTCCAAAGCTCTTTTAAATTCTGATTCTAATACTGGATCTCCTGTCTCTTCTAAATCGACTCCTGTTTCTTCTTCTATTACGCCAGACAAATTTTCCCTCTCATAGAGGTCTTCGGTGTACTCTTTCCACCTATCCGCTCTCGCCTCGGCATTTAATAGTAGAATTCCCGTTGCACTCTTAATGTTACCACCGTTGCCTTTAATTACACCGAAGGTCGTTTCCACTTCCCCATTTGCAGAGTCAATCCTTCCAACAATCTTTTCCTTTTGTATTTCATCAGATTTTTAGCACAGCCATTTCGTCTTAGCTTACCTGCACATCCTAATAATTTCGTTCCTCAGCGTTTGTATTTCTGCATTTTTGAATTTCCCTGAACATTTTTGTGCTTTCTGCTTCCATAGATCAACTGAAGTATTTCTTTGTTAACCATGGCTTCTTCGTAGTTACCTTCTTTGCAGTTACCTTCTTTGTACCTATGTTTCTGTTTCCATTTTCTGTGATTGCCCTTTTTAGAGATCTCCATTCCAACTCAACCGTACTGCCTACCGAGCTATTCCTTATTGCTGTGTCTATGAGCTTACTGAACTTTAAGAGTATCTCGTCATTCTTTATTACTTCCGCACCATACTTCTTTGCGTATTAATTCTTCTTGACTAATCTCTCACTGTCAGCGTACTCTTCATCACTACTGCATTGTGATCTGAGTCTATATCTTCTCCTGGGTACGCATTACAATCCAGTATCAGATTTCGGAACCTCTTTCTGACCTTGATGTAATGTAACTGAAATTTTTCCGTATAACCGTCCTTTTCTCAGTATACCACCCCCTCATGTGATTCTTGACAGAGTAGTCGCAGTAACAAGCTGAAATTTGTTACTGAACTCAAATAGTTCTTATCCTCTCTCGTTCCTTGTCCCAAGACCATATTCTCCTGTAACCTTTTCTTCAACACCTTCCCTTACATCTTCATTCCAGTCCCCTTTCACTATTAGATTTTCATCTCCAATACGTACTGTATTAACCTTTTAATACCTAGTACACTTTCTCTATCCCTTCGTTTTTAGCTTGCAACGTCGGCATGTATACCTGAACTATCGTTGTCGGTGTTGGTTTGCTGTCGATTCTGATAAGAACAGCCCTGTCACTGAACTGTTCACAGTAGCACACTCTGTCCTACCCTCCTATTCATAACGAATCCTACTCCCGTTATACCATTTTCTGCAGCTGTTGTTATCACCGTACAGTCATCTGACCAGAAGTCCTTGTCTTCTTTCCATTTGACTTCACTGATCTCCACTATATCTAGACTGAGCGTTTGTATCCCTCTTTTCTAGCTTCCATACGACGTTCAAGCTTCTGACATCCCACACCCCGACAAGTAGAACTTCATCCCTTCATTGGTTATTCAGTTTTTATCTCTTTGTCATCTCTTCCTTGGCAGTCCCCTCCTGGGGTTCCGATCTGGGGACTATTCCGGAATATTTTGCCACTGGGGAGGTTATTACGACACATTTTCAGTTTCAGGCCTCATGTCCTGTAGATACATGTTATGTGTCTTTAACACAGTGATTTCCTTTGCCTTCTACATCCTCTTGCCGTTGATCATTGCTGCTGATTCTTCCGCCTTTAGGGGTAGTTTCTCACCCCAAGGGCAAGAGCGAGTCCTGAACCTCCATCAACTCCTCCGCCCTCTTTGACAAAGCCATTGAGAGCATGAAGGAGAATTCTTATGCCGTATGTGTTCGGCCACCAACGCTGATTATTAACCAATGTTTGAGCGGTGACGGGTTTCATATTGGTTAGTAATCAAAGACGCTACCCTTAGATCACAGGAGCAATTCAACAGTATAATGCTGCCATTATTTCATCCTACAGAATTTTAAAACAAGTTCCGCAAGAGCATATGATGGCAAAATGAGACTGCAACAGTAAAAGCGTCAACACTGCGATCGCTACGTAGGAAGTGTGTTCATTTTCTGATACATAGACGAAACTTTATATTTGAGAACCTTGTGTTACGCGGTTGCTATATACATAGTTTGATGTTCGCCGTACCTTTAATCCCTGAGATATAAGAAGCCAAACTCCGCAATTTTTTCGGGGTCCGAATTTTCGGACGATTTTTTTCTAAACTTCTCTGACTGAATACGGCTTCTAAAATCCTTTTCATTATTGTTATTAAGAGAACGTATAGTTTGTACAAAATGGAAATAATTTGCTTGTGTCAATAAAATATTGTCTGAAATATAACAGGTCGAATTCGCTACAAATTCACGTTCCTTCTGCACAGAGTCGTGGATGGAGTCAGACAAGTGATGGTTGAGCAGGGAGGCCTAGGTGAATTGACATGGATAATGATGGACGCATCTTATATGGACACTTAGAGGGGACAGAAGGGTGCAAGACGGCGTTCTTCATCATCACTTGAGCCCAACGCCAATCGTGATGGTACGAGCTGACACTGGGTGCAGAAAGTAATCATCTGAGGCTTGCACAATCGGTAATTTTAATGACGTGTTAAGGCCAGTGGCTGAGACATATTGTTGAAGTTTGTGTAATACCACCTTTCAAACAGGTAACACAAGACTACATGTCGGCCATGCTCCTCATCTGCCTCGATACTGAGTGTCTGACTTTTACCCTGGTTAATGCATTTTCCGTGGCTTAAGCTGAAAGCATCTGGCCAGGGGTTGGTGAAAGACTGGCATGCCACCATTCTCCATCCATTACGTTTGATGAACTCGGCTTACAGCTGAAACACCTGCTGCCATCCAAGCACTGCCCAACACGATGTCTAGCCAGACTAGAGCTATTTTTACAGCAAGAGATGGAACTGTGTGCGCTAAACATCGCACTTTGAACATCTACAATTTACCTAAAAAATTAATGATGTTTTTCTTACGATAATGCACTGACGAAAAGAAAATCGCAACACCAAGCAGGAGTTGTACGACTTAAACGAAATTTGATATACGTGCTTCTGCATCTGAAAGATGGTGCCCATTCAAATTTCGCGCCTGCCGCGTGTGAATGGTGCTAGTAGCGCCACTGTGAGATGCAGATCAAGTTTCCTGCAAACACACGCTGAAACGATGTTGAGCGTTCCTGAATTCTGTGCTTGGACCTGATGAGTTGATGGTAACCAAGAATGGCGATAAAGACAAGTCTGAAATAGGGCTACGAGAAGCTGGATGTTCCTTCTGCGATATTGCAGAAAGACTTGGCAGGAATGTAGCCACTGTTCATGATTGCTGCCAGGAATGTAGCCACTGTACATCATTGCTGGCAGCGGTGATCACGAGAATGTGCGGTCGCAAGAAATCTAGGCTCTGGACGGTCTCGTGACACTACCGAACCGGAAGACCGTAATATTCGGCACACGTCTGTGGCGCATCGTGCTGACCTGTAGCAGCAGTCTGAGCAGCAATTGGCACCACAGTCACACAAGGAGCTGTTGCAAATCGCTCCTGACGCCTTGTCGGCCGGCCGCTGTGGCCGATCGGTTCTAGGCGCTTCAGTCCGGAACCGCGCGACCGCTACGGTCGCAGGTTCGAATCCTGCCTCGGGCATGGATGTGTGTGATGTACTTAGGTTAGTTAGGTTTAAGTGGTTCTAAGTTATAGGGGACTGATGACCTCAGATGTTAAGTCCCATAGTGCTCAGAGCCATTTGAACCATTTGAACGCCTTGTAGCGTGCATTACACTGACCTCAAACTACCACCATTTGCGACTTCCGTGCTGTGAAGCGAGAACTGATTGGAGGACAGGGCGGATGTTTTTCTTATGAAAGCTGGTTCAGTCTCGGTGCCACTGATGGCCGATGAGAGTTAGAAGAAGACTAGTTGAGGGCCTGCAACCAACCTGCCTGCGTGGTAAACACACTTGACCTACACCAGGAGGCATGCTCTGAGGTGCGCTTTTTCATGAATAGCATTCCAGAGCGTGTTTTAAAAAAGGACAACACTCGCCCATATACCCATATTGTAACCCAACGTTCTCCACAAAGGTTCGACATCTTGCCCTGGCCTGCTCGATCACCAGACGTGTCTCCGAGCGATCAGATACAGAACATCATTGAACGACTACTCCAGCGTTATCCGCAGACGGCGTTAACCGACACTCTATTGATCGACCACGTTCAACAGGCATCGATCTCCTTCTCACAAACCGATATCCGTCATCTGTAGAGCATAACGCTTGTACTTTTGCTTGCTTGTATTCAATATTTTGGCACTTACACCAGTTATTAATGTATAAGCATTTGACATTTGTAGTGACTTATCTCGCGCTTATAGCCGGCCGGAGCGGCCGTGCGGTTCTAGGTGCTACAGCCTGGAGCCGAGCGACCGCTACGGTCGCAGGTTCGAATACTGCCTCGGGCATGGATGTGTGTGATGTCCTAAGGGTATTTAGGTTTAATTAGTTCTAAGTTATAGGCGACTGATGACCTCAGAAGTTAAGTCGCATAGTGCTCAGAGCCATTTGAACCATTTCTCGCGCTTATATTAACCTCTGATCTTACAGTGTTGATCACTTAAACACCTTACCTAGACAAGTGTATTCAGTAAATTTAATTACTCTACATTAATTATTTTCTGCTGTTGTAAAATTTCGCTATTGGTATCCTGCCTACTGCAGCGTTGGTTTTTTTTTTTTTTTTTTTTTTTTTTTTTTTTTTTTTTTTTTTTTTTTTTTTTTTACAGAAGTGGCACATATGAAACTAACGAGAAGGAATGAGGTTGTACAGAAAATTTCAATCAAAACGTATAAGCAGTTATTCACTAGCTTGCTACCTATAACCAGCAGCGAATAGCAGTGGTAAACACCTTGACCGTGTTTTCGAGTATTGTTGTTAGATAGCAACAGAGGAGGAGGGATTTGGCGCGTGTGCGTGCAGGCGCACAGTGCATGTGTACAGCCGGCGGTGTTTACGCTGAGCCGCGCCGGCTGGCTGTGTCGCCCCGGCGAGGCGCAGCCGCAAACAGCGCAGCCGCTGCGGTGCCTCTGGTGCCACCGGCGCCGGCCTAACGCGCAGAATTAAGGGCTGCGGGCTTAGCCGGCGGCGGCGCCTGACGGATTATCTGCCGCCGCCCGGAGCCGCCACAGCTGCGGCGCTCGTAATCAACAGCGGCGTTTCTTTCTGCCCCCCTTCCCCTCCCCTTCCCCCCCACGCACAAACAACTGACGCGTGCCTTAGCCTGTCACGAGTGTCTCTGCAGTGGATGTGGGTGTTTGTTACGAGTTGCAGCTTACCACCGAGAGTGGTAAGCTGTGGAGGATGCGCCAGCGCCACTCTGCTCCTCAAATGGTATATTTACGCTAATCTTGTACGTGTTGCCGAGCCTTCATCCCCATATCCGAGTATTAGGGTGGTAATTACAGTGGGATTATTCCGTCGAAAATCAACGATCATCTGGGAAATTATCCTGTGACTGACAGTAATTTACTGTTCCACAATTACCTTTTAGTACATGATACATGGACCGCGAGTCGAAATAGGGACTGCTTGTACGGCTCTCTGCGGGTTGATGTTTTCATATTTTTGACTGCGTAATATTTACGCTATAGTTAAGGAGGAATGATGTATAGTGTGTTCTCTCGTCTTAATGCCGATTCTTGAAAATTTAAATGGTTTTTGCGAGGCGTACAGCATCTACCTGAAACAGTGAGATGAGACATAACCTCCACTTGTAGGAGTGGGCAGAGTGATGGATAAACTTCTACATAAAAGTATATTTTTTTTGGCATTGAGAAGAAAACCAAACGAACTATATGGGTCCAGAGACCTTATATACTCTGAAGTATATGACGAAGCGATGAATGAAAATTTATGCTAAGACCAGAATTCGAACCAAAATCTGTTCGACAATAGGCATAACATATAACCATTACAGGAGTTTGCACAACTGCATCATAGATGAAACTTTCTGTTAGATTAAAAATTGTGTGCCGGAACAGGACTCGAATTCGGGACCTTTCCTTTCGCGAGCAAGTGCTCTACCGACATTTTTTCTCTCATTTTGTTCGTGAATATTCGTTCTATTTGTTCGGGGTGGACGTCCCATGACGGTTGTTCAACGCCATCGTCGTTCCATTAAGTCAGTTTTCATTTTTTTTATATTTTTATTACAGAGCGTCTGACCGAACACTCTGAGCTGCCGTGCCACCATACCGTCTGCGCCACCCGATGACTCACGACCCGTCCTCACAGCTTCAATTCTGCCAGTATCTCGTCTCCTACATTCCGAACTCCACAGGAGCTCTTCTGCGAACCGAGTTTGATTCCCGGTTCGGCACACAGTTTTAATCTGTCGGGAAGTTTCATATCTGCGGAGTGAAAATCTCATTCTGCATCATAGATGTTTGAGACGAAAAGTTCTCTGGAACCTTATATACTGAGGCGATAAAAGTCATAGGGTACCTCCTAATATCATGTCGGACCACCTCCTGCCCGGCGATGTGAAGCAGCTCTACGTGACATGGACTCAATAACTCGTTGAGAGTCTCCTGCAGAAGTATGGAACCACGCTGCCTCTATAGCCGTCCATAATTTTGAAAGCGTTGTAGGACCTCTCGATTGTATCCCATAAATGTTCAACAGGATTCATGGCAGGCAATCTGGGTGGCCAAATCATTCCCTAGAATTTTCCAGAATGTTTGCGGCGGCGCGGTTTTTTCCGTCCCTTTACGACGGACCAGCACCTCCCTGTGAACATTGTCTCAGCAGATCATCAGTAGGAAAGCTGAGTGAAACCCACTGTACTTCGACGTGAGCCACACTGCAATGTAAGTCACTAATCTACGTTTCGGCAGAAAGTTTTCACACAAATGAAAGGTTGGAAATTTTGTCCTCAGTTAATATATTCTGAAACTTAGGTGGACAAGTATCACTGCCCAGCCCGTGCTAGTCTTAACACAGTCACTCGCAATCCCTTTCACTCACGTTAGCAAGTTAATGGTATTGCATTTCCCGAAAACGTAATAGCTACAAAAATACTGATTGTTTTCGATTTATAATGCTCGCCAAATATTAAGTCTATCGGTACCGTTTTTAGCCACCGACCTGCTCAATATGCCACGCGGAATTTATGTCTTTCCTCATCACAAAATTCACTTAAAAATTCCGAAATTTCTACACATCCATCGGAATAATTATGCCGTCACTTTACAACACTTTTGATGTATGTAACACTGCTAGATCGGGCATCTTACCGTTTCCATCGGAACTACTACTACACACGTCCGAACTGTTTCATGGCTAGGCTCCGACTCCTCTCTACAATAATCTTAGTCTTCTTTGCCAGCAGAGAAAGGCGTGCGATGAATATTGCTTTTCCATTGGTCAGTTTACTCAACAGCCAATAGCAAAACAACACTTCCCGCGTCAATCCGCGCTTTTCACCAATAACCAATTGCAAAATAGTAAACCTAACGACTGCACTTTTTACCGACGTAATTATCTAAAACGCTGAAGTTTTGCTTATACATAAAGTTATTTACTATTTTTATTTATACCTGAATTAATTTTTCCCTTTACCATAAACTTACTTTACAAATCTATTCTACAAAAATCCCCTTTGTTCATATCCATACTTCTTCGAAATATTCCCACATTAAATCCTACAACACAACTCGTTACACAATTATCTTCATATTAACGTTAAACTACACTAACGCATCATTTATACTGCTATAACACATTTATAACATTTTACATACACAAAAAGACATAATAACACTTTATGAAAATACTAGAACAGTTTATGAAAAACATTCTATTACTTTAGTGCACTCTAGTGGGCACAATAGAAGGTAAAATCGCAGTCCCCCTATCCAATATTGTCCTCTATCGGGTGATACATAAACTACGTGCGCGTCCAGTCTTGCGTCACTATCTGTCACTAATCAGCTCTGAGACAGATCTCCCATTTAACCACCTCCAAGGCAGGATCGGCTGCGCCTCATGTTCTCCAAACCAGTCCAAAAAATTGCCTGGTGACAGCGCACAGTCATCCATAAAAATTCTATTACTGTTTGCTGCAAATGGTCTCGCATGACGCGAACATAACCATTTACTGTCAATGATAGGATCATCTGGACCAGAGTACTAGTCCATTTCACTATGGATCCACCCCAGTTTACACATTACCTTGTTGACAACTTGGGCCCGTGGCTTTGTGGAATATGCTCCACGCTCGAATCATACTATCAGCTCTTACCAATTGTAATCGGGACTCACTTTACCAAGACACAGTTTTAGAGTCGTCTGTGGTCCAACCGATATGATCTTTATCCCAGGAAAGGTGGTGTCGTGATGTTATCAAAGTCACTTTGCCATAACCCATTCGTACCAAATGACGCCCCACTGTCGTAACGGATGCATTCGGTCGTTCGTCTCACATTGATCTCTGGAGTTATTTCACGCAGTGTGGCTTCTCTATTAGCACTGAAGACTGCTGCTCTCGGTCGTTAAGTAATTGTCGTCAGCCACTGCGTTGTCCACGGTGAGTGGTAATTACCGTATTCCGTATTCTCGGCACGGTCTTGACATTATGGATCTCAGGATAATGAATTCCCAAATGATTTCCGAAATGGAATGACCCATGGGTCTAGTTCCAACTACCATGCCGCGTTAAAAGTCTGTTAATTTCCATTGTGCAGCCATGATCAAGTTGTAGACCTTTTCACATGAATAAACTGATTACAAATGACGGCTACGCCATTGCTCTGCCCTTTTATTCCTTGTCCACGCGATACTACTGCCATCTGTAGAAGTACATATCGATATAACACGATTTCATTCACCTCCGTGTAGTTTTACTTGTTTAAAGCATCTGTTTCTAGGTTTCATACAGAATCTCCAATTTCGTTCGATGCTAGCGTGTTATCCACATACAGATGTAGAGCCTTTGCATGCTGTTCGAGATTAAGGGGAATACAAAGAGGGTTGAGGGGTGAAATGGAATTGGGTTTGAGGAGAGACACGAGATAGGACAGACAGTACAGCTGTGCAAAGCTACTGTGTCGGGGTAACATAGTGGTTACAGCATCTGCTTAATGAGCAGGAGACCTGCGTTCGAAGCCTGGCGTTAGTACAAACTTTCAATCGTCGTTTCAGTATACATACACTAGTATACGTCAGAAAAACTGAAATTTTTCTTCGACAGTGAAGTTCGAATGCAACACATCATAGGCAGTATTAGTTTAATCTGACCCTGTTTACCCATTAGCACACAGAATGGCCAATATAGCTCAAGAAACTGTGAAGATATCTGTAAAGTGAGACACCAGTTATACTGGAAACACGTTTGCAATGAATGATAGAGCACAACTATTATGTAATTTTGTTGTATGGTTAATACTCTTGATAATCTATCAACCACGATAGTAAAGCTCTTGTTTGTCAAAGGAAGCGTACCCATTTTTAATGAGATGCGGTTGTTCTAGGAAACCCAAGTACAATGAAGCGGAAAAGCCGTAAAATTGGATCTTGTTGCAAAGATGCCTCAAGAAAGTGCTGAAACTGATAGGCAAAGGGACTGATATCGGCTATTACATTGGCTCCTACAAGATCCCTCATGCCACACTCCTTCTATAATTGAGGCAAGAATAAAGTCCAAGGGTGCAGAGATCATGCGTATTTCCCTTTGTCCTGCACAGCAGAGATATATGTTAACAATCCTGGATATCTCAAATATCTAGTACACGAACATATAATAAATATTTTTGGGACGACGCCTTCAGTGTTATGGAGATAGCCTGCTACGTTATAGTTCCGGATAATGTGCCACAGCGGACATGACACAAAGGGTGACTTCGTGTTGCATACACTGATCCCTAGATCGTTTTCGTTCACTTAATGTGCTGTTCGTCTGTAGCCGTAGCCTACGGTAGCCATCAGTAAATCAGATACATGTACTTCTTTGTTTCCAATGATTCAATGGTTTAGACAAAACTTTTAAGGAAACGTTTATTTATATGCCGAGATCATTACGCTAACACAAATGGTGGATTACTAGTTTCGACAATTTGTAATACCATCGTCAGATTTATAAAACCGGGCAGTGGTAGTTCAAATGGTTCAAATGGCTCTGAGCACTATGGGACTTAACAGCTATGGTCATCAGTCCCCTAGAACTACTTAAACCTAACTAACCTAAGGACAGCACACAACACCCAGCCATCACGAGGCAGAGAAAATCCCTGACCCCGCCGGGAATCGAACCCGGGAACCCGGGCGTGGGAAGCGAGAACGCTACCGCACGACCACGAGATGCGGGCAGTGGTAGTTACATCATACAGTATGTACGTGGTGCCTGTTCTTTCGGAGATGTCGGAAAGAAGAGGCACCACTTTTGATCCAGCAGCCATCAAATTAAAACAAAAAGGAATTACAGTGTCTGTAATTCTTTTGTGTCTTGCATTATGCAATGCTTACAGTTTTCCCGTGTGGACTACACAACGTACATAAAAAAGTCGATCCATTACAATGACATGCCAGGTGTTCTGCCAAGAAGTACACTTTATGACAGAACACCTGGCATGCCATTTTAATGAGTCGACTTTTTTATGCACTGAGTGTTGTAAGCATTGTATGATGTAACTACTACTGCCAGATTTTAAGGAACTGAGGACGGGAATACATACCGCCTAAACTAGTAATCCTGTAATTGTGTTGCGATGTTGGCAAATAAATTGGTTTTAAAATAAAACTACGTCTAAAAATAGTAGATCGCTTCCTGAATGATAATGTCAGGTAACCAAAACATATTTATCTTATTTGACCATGAAGTAGACCACTGGTGTTCATTTTCCTGCAGCTTACGTGAGGATGAAAGAGTAGTTTGCCCAATCAATATTTGATGAAAATGTGGGATATACAAACTCGATTCAAATTCAAAGCAGTGTAATGGCATTTTACAGTAACAAAACAGAGGTAATCAGCAGTACTGTTCTTACGTAATAATGTATCAGTGACTGTCGTCTGAACAATTGAACCGGTGTATCACAAATTTTGTTCCGTGCAAACTGAAGAGATTACTCCATTCATGCGCAAGGACGTTCGCGCTCCGCTGCTCTTCAAAAGTTTCAATAGCTGTTTCCGTCATATCGATCTAGCATGCGTTTGCCACGAGCGAAGTGCAGTGTGAAACAAATGAGCACCAAATACTGCTCCTGACAATACGTGTTAGATGTGTTGACGAGAAACGTGAGCTGTTCCGGAGCCACGGCGTACATCCGGCGTGCTACCTTGCATCAGTTTTCAGGATTAGAGTCGCAGCTGTGTAATACATGCGAATAACATAGTTTAGACGGAAAGAACTGAATGCAGAGGTGTAGAGGAGAAAAGGTGAGTAAGGAAGTATATAGAATACAGAGGGTAATAAAATATACGCTAAGGCAGCCACGTAAACTAACTTCGGGTTAGAAGGAGCAATAGATGGACAAACGAGGGACTGAACAATTAAAATGAATAAATTATCTAAACAACGTGGTTCAGAATAGTACATACAAGGCACACAGAACGGAATAGTGTATGTACTTTTAAACAGTTTTAATGTGTATCTTTTATTTAACTCTTCCTAAATAGTGTAGAAATTGATGTATCTTAATTCTTGAATTGAGCTGTGCACTTTTCTTATCAGGTTGTTGCAGAACTATTGGCAATATGAGTGTAGTGTTACTTCGATGATATTGGGAAAAATACAAACAACTGAGATAAATTACCTACTTTGGTTTGTAGAGTTATACGGTAGATAACGTTTTGGTACCCCATGCTCAGACAAGAATAGTGTAAATCGTTGTGTGCTATGTTAATTCATTAGCATCCCAAAGGAGCCAACTGGGCATACTAAATGAATAAGTTTAGTAATAGTACAGGGTACTAGGAAGAATACGTGAATAAATTTGTGGAGGATTTGCAGATGTACAGGGTATGAAATTTAGTGCGCTGCCACCTCTAGCAACGACAACGTTACATGCAGGCAGGGTCAATCTGATCTTCGATAACAGATAAGGATATGTTATTCCAAGCTGTTTCAACTTTATGTGGAATTCGGGGGGCAGGCAGTCTCTCATCAGTCCATTATCTAATTTTTTCAATGGTTGTAAGATCTCGTGAAAGTGCCCGAAGGGCAACAGTCGCATACGGTCTGTATCGAGATATATCATAACAGCACAGGAAAATTATGTTGTTGCGCTGTCTTGCTGAACAAAACTTCACGGAAACCTCAAAAATAAGACACGTCAGAACTGCAGTGCTGTTGACAATATTACAAGCTTTGCGAACCAGAGGTGATGGTGTCCTATCTCAACGACACACCATACCATCACGCAAGAGGCTCAGCCTATATGACAATGACATAAGTAATGAGACAACTATCGTTTTTGTCATGTTCCAAAGCAATGTCGTTTGCAAAACCAGGGGAAAACTGAAACGACTATCTGCTGCCGCTCCTATGCCCAGTGTGGTTATTGGGCATATCACTGTCAGCGCATCTCTTTGAGCTGACGCCTAAAACGGAAGTCACATCAAAGTGAAGTGAGACTTGACACGTCGCACACTAACTGTGTAGATATTTATGTTGTAGCAAACAAGCACATGTCCTTACCGAAAATACGTCACATGGCTGTACGTTTCTGTGCACATGATCCTCTTGAGAGCTAGTTGCGTGGGGGCCTCTCAGAGCAACAAGGCGTTGAAAAAGACCTTCCTAAACCCATTGATTCTACACGATCCAGTGACGTCAGTATGACTACCGCCTACGTTCAACGTAAACATGCAATAACCAGTCACAGGCGGCCATATGCCACCAGCAACAGTGGAGGATAGGCAAAGCGTGAAGCGTGAAAAGGGGGGGGGGGGGGGGGGCAGAAACAAGTAGCAGGTCGGCATTGTCGTCGGCTACATTCTTCGTAGCCCGCAAAGCTACACCATCGAAAGAGTGTTAAGTGACAAAATATGACTAATAGGGGTGTATTGTAGAGGTATAAACCAGTGGCATTTCTTTCACAAATTATGACCAACCCTAATAATAACCAAGAACTAGAAGCAGAAACAGAGCATATTTCTCCAAGCAGTTTGAAGATGATAGCTATCTTTCCGAAGAAAATTTACCTGACTTGCTAGGGAACTATTGGTAATGGAAGGTTCGTTAATTGAAGAAACTGATAAGAAGGTTACAGGGTTGGGGTCAAAACGGCTTCAGTAACTGCGGGAAAGGCAGGCAGAAAATACGAATGTCAAAAAGCAGAAATTAAAAAACCAGCAGATAAACCGCTATCGGTGTCACAGCCTGACGGATTTTTCTGAAATGGTCTTGATGTGGATGAAACTTGTTATGGGAAAACCAAGAGCTACGCACAAATAAGTACAGACAAATAATACTGCCCTTCGAGAAGCATTACCTACAAATACACGTTTTAATAGATATCGCGGCAAAGCTAAGACCTATGTCCTAAAAATTTTCGATTTGTTGAAGGAAAGACGATGGGAGTTAAAATAATCGGTACTACCGGAAAGAGTAGCAAATCTATATGCCATCAAATATTGGTCTGTTCCGATATCCAGGGGGAACAATTTGGACATGAATTTATCATAGTGCCAGGATTGACTACCGAGATAGTAATAGGCGTAGAATGGTTATGGAAATACCACGCATTAATAGACTCTTACAATAAAATAATGATGTGCGTTTCGAAAAACAAGACCGAATTTAGGGTGGGTTGTAATCAAAGAGGTGGTGATCTGAGTAATCAGTACCTACCTATACACTATTACTTGGCCTGATGAGATGAGTTTAGGCAGAAACAGGGAATACTAAAGTGTGCGGAATCTAAATCTGACAATAGTCAGGAAGACAACTAAGAGAGTATTGTGGACGGTGTGCCAAATGCTACCCCTGAACAGAAACAAGACTTGTATAACATAATTATGAGAAATAAAAACGTGTTTTCGAATAAACCGGGGCTTTTTACTGGATATCAGTGCAAATTAAATGTAGTGCCCCACGAATCGTTCTTTGTACGACCGTACACGGTACCACTGTCCAAACAGGAGGCCGTACAACAAGAAATAAATCGAATGTTGGAATGGAATGTTATAGAGAAGGGTGCTAGTCCCTATGGAAATCCTCTGATCATAGTAGAAAAAGAGATGGTATTATCAAAATCGTGGTAGATGCACGTACACTGAACAAAGTTTTCAACGTGAAACAGATAGGCCAGAAAGTGTGAAAGAGATGCTGCGGAGATCTGACTATGTGCAGTTTGTGACCTATCTCGGTCTCACTACTGAATACTGCCAGAGCGCTCTTGAAGAAGAATCTAGGAAATATATTGCTTTCTTGTATGCAGGCATGTATTACCAGTATAAGATAGTGCCATTCGGACTGAATATATCAGTATCTGTCTTTATCAGGGCCCTCAATAAAATACTAGGCGCGGCCTTAAGTTCTACACGGTCAGCGTACGTGGACGACATGCTGTTGGCGAATACGACCTGGCGAGAACATTGCGTTCATTCAAACGAGGTTTTCAGACCGTTACGCAATGGCGCAATGACTATGAAACTGAAACAGTGCGAGTTTGTGGATCAAGAATTACATTTTCTTGGCCACGTAATTACTGCAGCAGGTATCAGCGAAGATCCATAAAAGGTAGAGGAAATAAAGAGTTGTCTACCTCCGAAGACCTAGAAAACAGTTAATAAGTTTTCTAGGATTGAGCGGATTTTATCGCAAGTTCGTGCAGGGGCAAGCGTTCAATAATTCAAACTTAAACAACTTTTTACGCAAGAATACACTGTTTCTGTGGACCAATGAGTGTCAGGCCACGTTTGAAGGACTGAAAAGCGAGTTGTTACAGAGTACCACATTGTACCATTCTGACCTTTCGTTACCATTTTACATGGGGATGGAGTCTCCGAATTACCGTTTAGGTATGGAATTGTTTAGGACGTGGGAGAAGCAGAGAACAAGGAACACCGGATGGTTGCTTTCGCAAATAGGGCGGTGATGATAAGCGAACGAAACTATACGATTTCTGAGAAAGAAGGTTTCGCAATCGTATTGGATTTTAAGAAATTTAAAGATTACTTGTGGGACCGAAAGGTGATAATTCGCACGGACCATAAGGCGCTCACTTATTTCAAAGATTTTCGTTTACTGTAAGAAAAAGTGACAAGATGGTCTTTTTATTAACAGCAGTTTAAATATGATATATGTTATATTAAAGGTACAGACAACTGCAGTTACCTGAAATAGTGGAAGACGAATCTGAAGGTGTTCCGAGACTGTACTACTTTCACGACACCGGAGGACTAAATAAAATAGAGAGTATTTATACAAATATGCATCGTCATCAAAGCGAGTACGAATGCTTAAAAATAGTGGAGACCAAGCACGACGAAAAAACTCAAGACGGAGAAAGTTGAGAAAATATTACAGGATGTGCAACAGTATCCTGTATATACGCAGAGATGAGGATAGTGACACTTGGAGGGTGTGTTGGTCCACCAAGTACGTCACAGAAATAGTAGACTATTATCACTTAGCCTAAGATCATTCCGATCCAAGGAAATGTACAAAAAAAGTGGCCGAGGATATGAAATTTTACAATATGTTAAAGAGAATAACAGATAGGATAAAAACTTGAGGTAAGTGTCAGAGGGTGAAATTGACCAACTGCACAAATCGTGGTTCTATGCAGAGCATGAGACCTGGAGATGTTCAAATGGCTCTGAGCACTATGGGACTTAACATCTGAGGTCATCGGTCCCCTAGAACTTACAACTACTTAAACCTCACTAACCTAAGGAGATCACACGCATCCATGCCCTAGGAAATATTCGAACCTGCGACCGTAGCGGTCACGCGGTTCCATACCGAAGCGCCTAGAACCGCACGGTCACACCGGCCGGCTGCCTGGAGATGTATTAGACTTAGTGTGTACGGACCTATATGGCTCTCTGCCAAAGATCTTAGAAAATTTCACCTACATATTAGTAGCGCATAAAGACTATCCGAATTTATTAAGTTATATCCTATAAGAAAGACAAGAGCTACAGTGGTTTATAAGAAACTTGCAAACGATTACTTTGTTCATATCGACAAATCAAAAGTGATTTTGTCTGATAATGGGGCACAGTTTACTTCCAAATTACGGAATGAAGGTACTGAAAGCAATGAGGTTGAGGCGATACACATCTCGGCCTATTGCCCGGCTGGAAATCCAGCAGAACGTATTGTCTCCACAATCACTGGGAGTGGGGCAAATATATAAAAGATTTTGAAAAGATTGTGAATGATTTGTCGCACGAATCTACAAGATTCACTCCGTACGAAATCCTAATAGACCATAAGTCTAAGAGTTTGATAGAAGAGGTAACTGATTACCCTCTGCGAGTTAGTATTGACGCTGAGCTGAAGAAAGAGCGGTTACGAGAGGTAATTTGAGAGAAGACCGAGGCGTGAATACAGCGTCATGACGTGAAAGCGCGGTTTGCTAAATTTGCAAATTGCGACCTCGTTCTCGTTAAAGCGAACGAGAAATCGAGCAAGATTGATAATGAGATTTAAAACTAATTTATTTATAATGAACCATTTAAGATTGTCAATATACATTACACTAACGCTGTTGTATATCTTTTCCTAATTCTGGCAAGCTGTTAGGTGTACGTAACATTGTTAACTTGAAATTGTATCAGTCAAAAACTGATTAATCTGAGAAAGAATTTCCAGTAAACAACTTAATTATTATTTTAATCTTTTTTGACCAGACAGTCATCAGCGAATTTGCAGAAAGTATAACTAGAAATTTAGCTTAAGATTAAACGTTCTGAGAGCAACTGAAATGAAAGACAAACATAAGCCATGATCAATGTGTATAAATGTCACTATGGTATATGTTTCATTTGTAATTTTGTAAATAATATATTACAAAAATTCTTTCATATCATCTATTATGTAAGTGAATACCGATGCACTCAGACAATGTATAAGTTTCAAGTCACTGTAGGCGTGTGAATATGAACTTGAGTTATCCACTATGATACAAATGTGAGGACTCCTTGAGGTTACTCGAGTGGGTTTCCAAAGAAGGCAAGGCAGGTGGACGTTATGGAATGCCACTGCGCAAACAGTAGAGATTAGCCTGCCTCTATGGCACATGCAACAATGCCATGTCCCGACTAAGCCGTTGCCGGCGCTTAGAACGCAGCGGCGACTTTTGTAAATACAAGTACGGAACGCAAGGTTTTTCTTCTCAACATAACCAAAGTAAAGCTTCGATGTATTTGTTATCCTGTTTCTTCTCCTGGTGCTTATTCTTTTGTGTATCTTTATCTACTTTCCTTACGTTTTCTTGTACGGTACTGACATGAAATTTTCATTTCAAAAACAATGATTTTTTGAAAGATGAAAGTGTCTTGTTTAAAATATGCTATGTTACAGTACGATAATTTGAGTTACAATGACACAGTAGTGTCGTGCTAATTATGTACCCACCATAATTATGAGAACTTACGAGAAGCTTAATGAGTAATTAACAAAATTTATGTAGACAAACTGAATGCTTTTACGCATCTGCATTTCATTTTGTGCTTCTTAGGACATTCCCTGACTCTGTTTCCCTTCAGAAAAAAACTCATGGAATGTTAGGCACATGTAACATCGGAAATGACTTGTAGTGTTTTTCTAATTCTGAAACTGTAGGCTTCGTTACAGAAACTATGTTTAATATATAATAGAGGTAATAACATATTTATTTTGAATGTATGTAACTGTGTGTAACTGTATGTAACTCTGGATATTAGCCAAGAAAATTTCATTTTCAATATGTAGATAGTAACAACAAAATGGCAGCCGCTGTGCCTTATTTCATCTTTGCATATGGTGAGTTTCTGTTGCGTTGCGAGCAGGGAGGAGGCAGAGCAGCTTGAGTCATGAAAGAATGGGGATGTGTTTGTTGGACGCTCCCGCAGACACTGTGTGCAGCTACAGTCGCGCCATTGTAGGTGCAATTAATTTGTTAACCTGGGAGTACTGAAAGCACAGTAGGAGTGGACAGGCGGAGGAATCTGGAATTCTAACTGTTGCCTGTCCCATATTCATGCGTGGTCCTTGAGACGACTCGTAGTTCTCAACCATCAGCAGCAAGAGTAGCAGCTCAGCATTGTCATGGGCTACATTCTTCGTAGTCTGCACAGCTACATCGTAAGACTGTTAAGTGACAAAATATAACTAATATTGTAGAGACGTAACCCAGCGACATTTCTTTCACAAAGTATGACTAACCTGAATAATAACCTGCAATAGTTAAAACTTGTAGGGCACCTATGTTGTCATTGCCGTCAGACATTAATACCAAGTGTCGTAAAAACATGAAAACTGATTGTTCCTTGCTAGTTTTGTATGTTTGCTAATGACCAGTTTGAGTCTCAATTTTCTGCCTCAGTAACTGTTCATTCTTCTACTGCATAAAAGATGGTTAACTAATATGCAATTTTGAGTATTACGTTCATTCACTTAAAGCAACGTAAAATGTCACTGGCAAAACTAATGACTAAAGACAGAGCACAAATTAAGCATGCGGAATTTAGTTTACTCTGTATTTAGCTTAGCGAGTGACTTCTGCTGGCCTAGTATTCATTTTATTGTTATATAAAATCAAAGTCAGTTGCTCATTTGCTTAAAGTAAATGCAATTTATCCTTTCAATAATCAAAGGTAAATTGATTGCCTTTTTCTAAATTTTGCGTTACGTTACACTGAGGTTCCCGAAAGTAGTTTTTTTACATGATGTACTTTTAGTTACAGACAGTTGTTTACTTAGCCTGTAACTTCATTTAAATTTACTTTTAAAATTTAGTATTCCATAGTAAGTAATTGGTTGGAAAAGAGTGACAACCTTTTGTTGCCACACCAGTGATCATTTGCTTAAATTCCTTTGCCATTACCTTTCGTAAGATTCTGGAGATTCATTGCCCTAGCGAGTTGGCGACTGTTTAATTGTAACCTTTTTGACTGATCAGTATTTTCTCGTATTATCTGTATTTTTTGTATTAAATATTACGTGATACCCGTTTCCTCCTTGGGTGGTTTGCGAGTGATTGCTCTATATATCAACCTTTTCAAAATTATGATCAGTGTTTAGATTAGGTTTAGAATAGAAGGGTCTGTTGTACACTTTCCTTCTACTAACTGATATTAATTTCCTTCGACAACTATAGCCTTACTCACTGTAAAATTTCATCAGGAATATGCGAACACGGTCAATTATATCGCAATCCAGTAGGCCGATTAGGAAGTGGGTGGGAGGCTACACTTGGTGACTCTAGTGACAGGACAGTATCAATTTGGCACGGTTTTTGCAGTGTGCAGATTCATGGTGAGTGAAACCCCTTCGCTACGAGTACAGTTGCTCACGCATGGCACAAATTGCAACATGATGGGCACAGACGGTTAATTTGATTGTACTTTACGGGGTACAGTCGGAAGAACAAAGGGGAAAGCTGTTGATGAGGAACTGACTGCTAGCATCGCAAACGCTACCGCTGAAGCACAGGAAACACAGGAAAATGGAACGCCTGGCACTGGCAGATGCTACAGAATTCGGAACAAAAATCAAAACCAAACCTATTGACGGAGGAGTAAGAAAAAACCAGAGTTATAGACAAAACATGTAATATCTGGAAATATAAACGATTTGTTCATCACGTTGATCAGTAAAATTAGTGCTCTGCCCTAATAAATTTCTGCAAAAATTTTTGCTCAGTCCGAATCAATTAACGCACAGTCCAAATCAATAAAAACTCAATCCGTATCAATTGACGCTCCGTCAAAATCTTCTAACAGTAAAATTGATGCATAGTTATGTTAAATGGATGATTAGGACGAATCATTCAAGACTATTAACAATAATACTGGAATTGTTACCATGTAAGTAGTTGAAATCGAGAAAGAAATAATTGTAATGAATACCGAAATCGGTAATCTGAAGCAGGACATGACAGAGATACAGTCAAAAATAGGAAGCTTAAATAGTTGTTTTGAGACAGAAATAGAGAGGATGAAAGAGAAACTGGAACAGACTCTTGATCCCATTATTGAAATTAAAGTAAATAAAAAGGTAGTATTAGTACGAAAAGATAGGAGAAAGGTCATGAATTTGCAAACTTTAGTATCAAACAGAGATACAAGACTGAAGAAACAGGTGACTACGTGTGACGAGGAAAAAGAGGGAAGTTGAAACGTTAGCGACGATCACTTGCCAATTAGTTACAAAAGTAACCGAACTAGAAAAGACGTTAGACGAAAAGCTGCACTGTGTGTCATGTGACGCACGTAATACTGGAATCTTAGCGAAGGAGGATCGTATCGATACCCTCAAAAAACCTGGTGGATTGCACGCTACCGCCTTTCTAAATATTGCAAAGGTATAAAGTAAGTCTGCAGCCTTTCGTGTCCGTTGTCACTGAAGTTAAAATATTCAGGACTATTAGGCCGCGTTATACTTCCTCAAAATAATCGACGTTTCGAGCCTTCTGCTGGGATCTTCTTCAGGATCTGCCGGTGTCCACTATTGCTAGAACATATGACGCGGCCTAACAACCGCGAAGATTTTAACTTTAGTTGCAATGGGTATTACCTGTGTAGTGGACTATAAGAGAAAATTTAACGCTATAATCGAAGTTCGAGCGGGCGAGGCAAAGCGACGGGGCTTAAACCTCGATGTTGCGAACTTGAGATTTCACGAATTTAAGTATGTGTTTGAAATAATATTGGTCAGAGCACAAACAGGAGAGTGTATAGCGCGATGTCTTAATGTCAAAATCCTATGACGCAACTCACTTGGCTCGATGAAAGAATTTTGCGAAAATTGGATTCGCAAATTATAATATTTGCGTGGTCGACGGAAAGAATCGGAGATTGTCTGGGAGTTGTAAAAGAAGCTTCCAGCTGATTCCAAGAAATTCATAGGATGTAGCTACAGAACAATTACTGCATTCTTTGAAAAGGTCTGGTCAAATGTTTACTGTGTTTTAGAAAGCACAGAGGCGTTAGGCTACTGGCCTACTTTTGTTTCTATTCCTTTGATATATGTTTATTTAATCTGTTTATGTATTTAATAGTGTGTTTTAGAGCGTGTTTATTGTCCAGCCATAGGAATATTTATTTAAGTTCGAGTTATTTAAACGTAAATGCAGTTTTTCGTGTGTGTTTCAATATGTTTGTAAGTGTGCGTTGGCTTGGAGACATGGCGGGAGACTGTATGGAAGTGGGGGAGGAGCATCGGGTCGAGAGGACACGGGGGGTGCTGGATGGGAAGGCCCGACGGACGGTCGCAAAAATACTTGGAGTGTTGAGCAGTTTGCGTGTGGTCGTGGGAGACAGAAATATTTCATTGTGCCGACTTCTGCATTTGTGAGATATCCGTGGCTTCTGCAGTGAAAACGTAGTATGCGTTTAGAAGTGAATATTTCGCGAGCTATGTTGTTGCTCGTAACTAATTACGTTAAGGAGGAATCTATTGTTTCCCTGTTACTCAACTTACATTTTATTCAATTGCTGGGACATCGACACCACTAAGTGTTTTGTAGTAATAAACGGCAATTTTAAAGGTACTTCTGCTATCGTACCGCTACGGTCGCAGGTTAGAATCCTGCCTCGGGCTTGGATATGTGTGATGTCCTTAGGTTAGTTAGGTTTAATTAGTTCTAAGCGCTCAGAGCCATTTGCTATCGTACTCATTATATAAAGTCATTAAAAATAGTACCTGCAGATTTTATTTAACTGCAATCTTTCATTTATAAATTTCTGTGTTACATTCAAAATCGCAATTGCCTAGTGATAGGAACCTTCGACCATTCGATTCACGTTTATATTCATATTGCATTGTAATGCGGCAACTACGTATCCCAGCCCCTAGACAACGAAACCAGCCAAAAGTTTTAATATTTCAACTCTGAGTCTGAGGGACGTAGTTGATGGCCACTATTAATTTTTTTGCAAGCTCACAAGGTCACCAACGTGATCATGTTTATGTCGAACAGAATAGGCAGAGCTTTGCCCGCAGTCCACAAAAATTTACGCTACATGCGTCTCTCGGGACTGGCATTCCACAAAAGAATGTTTGGCGAGTACTTTGTAGACTTCTAAACGAGAAACCGTACAGATTCACAATGGCACAGCACTCGTGGGGAATTCAGGGCGGGAATGGTGCATCGGGTGGACGACGACCGGACATTCCTGAACACGTTAATTTTCAGCCGTGGGTCAACATTTCACATCAGCGGCATTGTGACCACCCACAATTGCAGAATACGGAGCAGCAAAAATCCGCATGCAACCCTGGAACACGATCGTGACAGTCCCAAAGTTAACGAGTTTTGTACCTGTAACCATAGGAAATTGAAAGCAAATGGGCCTTCTTTCTTCATGGAGGAAACTATCACTCTTACATTTGGATATGCGTGAAAACGTTTTAGTTCCACAGATCGATGAAGATGACGTAGATGGGTGGTCTCCTATCAGCAAGATGGTGCACCACCTCATTTCCTCATTTCCTCACAGAAGCTCGAGGTTTCCCCGATAACCACTTCCAGGTCAGTGGATTGGCCGTGAAGGCCCATCACATGGCCATTTCGTTCCCCAAACTTCACACCACTGGATTTCGCACTCCGAGGTTTCATTAAGGAACCTGTGTATGTTCCACCCTGCCAAGCAGTTTAGCCAACCCAATAATTTAGCCGACATGAAAAATAGAATCTACGCTGCAGTTGCAAAAACTACGCCCGATTTGCTGCAACCAGTGTGGGAAGAAACTTATTACGAGTTGGATGTTTGCCACATCACAATTTATAGTCACATCGAAACAAAATGACACTTGACGCTTTTGTATGAAACATTTTTGGCTCACCATGTATTAAAATAACATAAAGGTGAAAGATATGCGTTATATACATAAACTGGCATAGTTGAAGTACGAGAAAAGCTTATAAGGCTAAAATTAATTACTTTACCTTATCTATGATGCCTGTCGTAATGGTCTACATTGCATCTGAAAATGTAATATTTTCGTTGTAACAGTGTCTAAATACGTTAAGTCTATTCAATTTGATAATGTATGTACCACCATCATCTAAATTTTTTTCGTCACCAGTTTGTGAGGGTAGTGTAGATAGGGCATCACAAGAAAAAACTACAAAACGTCATTGATTGTAAAAAAGCACACATTCATGAGAGATGACCAAATGAACATCTCGAGAGACAACGGCCAAGTTGATAGCTCGTTAATTAAAAAAAAATATTTGCCATTTATTGTGAGATTTCTCACGCTTTACGAGCACAATGCAGCTTCAGATTAAATATTTCAACATCAAAATTGTTTTTATTACTTGTTATAATGCACACAGATTGCAAGTTGATCATAATATGTGCTATATCTGTATGTAAATTCGAGCAAAATAAAATTGCATTCTATGCAACATTTTTCAGACTTTTCAAGCACAATGAAGCTTCATATTATATACTGACATAACTAAATTGTCTGTACTAGTTATTAAAACACTTGCGGTGTTTATATTGGCACTACTGACAATGACTTTTAGGATAAACATAGCGTGTTTACGACGAATCTTCGACGTGTGTACCACACTGGCAAGCCTTATGGAACTTAAAAAATACTTTTCTGCTTTTTAAAGTGTTGCTAAAACCTATTACAGTGCACACATCTTGTATGATTATCGTATTATGCAAGACACCCACAAAATACGAGCAAAAACAAAGTTGTACTATATGTGAGATTTCGTACACTTTGCAAGCACCACTAAACGCCAAATATGCCTAATGCCTAACGGTTACTACCTAATGCCTAACAGTTACACCTAAAGGCTATCGTAAAAGCCCTAGCACTTAACGCCTAACATGTAGCACTGTGAGGAGCGGCTTAAATTGAGACATTTGCTTTCACTCAGTTCAGTTGTGATTGACTATTGAACTTATCAACATGTCCTTCAGTTGATTGGACCAAAGATTAGTCTTAAAACAAAGGTTTTAATAAATGACAGAGTGTTGCCGTGACTACGGAGTATGGCGCTGCTGATGAATTTCAATGTGTTCAGCGACGAATCTCAGTTATGCACTATGGCGAGTGTCCATCTTTGGTTATTTTGGGAGTGACTGATACAGAGTTTCCATTCTTCCAGCGTTTTCTAGAGATACAAATGTGTTACTTCTGCCTACATGGCATGGGGAGCCACTGAGTATAGCGTCATAGGTGGTAGTGATTAAGGGAGCTGTAGTCGCACAACAGTAGGTTATGGAGATTCTGCGTCCTTATATGCTACTTCCTGTGCGATACTATGGTAGTTTCATTTTTCAACTAGTTTATGCTCGTCTAAACATTGCACGTGTCTTTATGAACTGTCTTCATGATATTGGGGTACTTGTGTGGCCAGAAAAATGCCCAGATCTTTCCCTGATAGACCAGCTCAGATGTCGAGTCTATCCCAATGCTAGTACCTAAGATATCAAGGACCAGTTACGACGTTTGTGTGCTAGCTTGCTTCAAGAGAGGATAAAACTTTTAAGTAAGCTCATAATCCCAAATTATTTTTAAATTTCACTCTATTTTCTAACCGCACAACCCATAAAGTCACATTTCTTCTCCTTCTGCCCTTCTGGGTATTTTACTTTTTTTTCTCAGGCAGCGTATTGTGTTTGAGGTGCTGACCAGACACATGGTACGGGTAAAGGTCTGACCCTGTCTCCGATTTTTTACTGTGTATATATTTCCATATTTTGCACTACCTATTCTGAACATCGTTTTCTTTTGCATTCCAAATTTGTGACTATATCTGATACTATTTGGAACTGACTCTATCATATATATGCAACAGAAAGCTGTAACAAATTATTAATACAGATTGTGTGGTTAAGATCTTTCTTTATGAGCCATTCAATCATTTCAAGCGAGACTACAATCCCATTAAATTGAAGAGAAGCATCAGATTTCATTTGAAACTGTAACACCACACGAATAGAAAACACTTGAGGCATGCCCTTCGGCACTGTAGTGGGTACTAGCAAGCCTAGATTTACTTCTAGAGAAGATCGAGCAGATGCTGCGACACATCCAAAACTACTTTATTAAACTCTGAACAATTTAAAATGCTTAACTTGGAAACAATCCATGTGCACAATAATGTCTGTGTTTCTGTTACTGTCGCTGCACACTATGGCTTATCACTTGATACGATACAGAATGTCTGTCTCATCTCAAATGTCAGTTGACTCCAGACTAGGACATACAGTTCCAGTTTCTAATACAACTCACGCTGTTAGATCTGACGAAGACGATGCGGTCGACAAAAGCGAAGAATGCAGATTGGGCTTGAGCGGCGCTGCGCTACAACGTAAGTAAGCTTCCTGCGTCAGCGGCATTTGAAACCATTTGAGGTCGTGTCTTCACCGATGGCTCTCATTCGTTGCTGCGTAAGACGGACTGTTCTTGCTTGTGATTCTGTCATGAGGTACCAAAGTTGACATGAGACCTCGTTCTTCAGAAGGCACCAGGGAAACTAATACAGTAATAGTGTTTCAACGTGATGTACAGGGTGTAACGGGTACAAATGCAGATATTTTTAAGTGTGGTACCTTAAAATGTACACACATGAGTTTGTTGGATCGAACAGTCTTTCCACAAACACGTGATCAATTTTACGACCTGATGTTCTCTGCATGGTTTTAACTGCACCACTAAGTAGACCACGCCTCTCAATATACGCCACCGTTTGTGAGGACGGGTCGTCAGTCGTACTTGGGTATCTCAATGGTAGAGCACTTGCCCGCGAAAGACAAAGGTCCTGCGTGCGAGTCTCGATCCGGTAGACATTTATCTGCGAGGAAGCTGCATATCAGCGCACAATGCGCTGCGGAGTGAAAATTTCATACTGGACACAACCGTTTTAGTCCCCTTCAGCACACTCCAACACCTGAACGACCGGCCACACAAAAATAATCATCAATGACTTGCTCTAGCCACATGTACCTGGAGGTACTAACCAACTTAAAAACATACTACTCCTAATAGTTATAACTATTAGTCTGCAAATGAAGAAAATACTGATGCAGTGTTGTTCAGTACACGGTCCTCAGTCACCATTAGAAAAGTCTGCTCCTATACCCATAACTGGACTGAAAACTGGATGAATTTAATTTTTTATGTAATTCACTCGCATACGCTGATTTCTAATAGCAATTGCGGTAGCTTATCCCAATGCTTGATACCACCGTCTAGTACGGTCGGTAGTGGCTGCATAGGTGGTGCAGTCTGGGCTACAGGTGGCCATAGCATTCATCCAGATTTAAGTCCAGGATGTGAGGGGGCCACAATAGACGGATCATGTCCTCGTGTTGTAGACATTCATGCATCAGGCTGCACGTAATCATCCACCAGATGGAACTCGTTTTCATGACAACATTACTCGTTCCAATACTGGGTGTTATCCCTACAAGCACACGGCACATGTGTAACACATGCAATGGAGGATAAGCTAGAAATACACCCTACATTGCTGGATACTATCCCTACGGGCATGTGGCACGTAGATATCACATAGAGTGCAAACTCCTGAGAATGTTTAGCCTCACTCATGAACAGTGGGGCCTCTATAGGTATTTTGAAAAATTGCGGCGTGCGTCAGAGGCCAACGAAATGAATAATCGTCTAGAAACACTACTCCAACACTCATACGTCCACTGTACACCTTCACAGCGAGGAATTCATTACATTCGTCAATACATATACTGCCTTTAGGTGAAGATGTATATGTGGGTGGTAGCTGAGCGTATTGAGTAACCTCTAGTAGACAGTGGTACCTGCGGTGTAACCACAGGTTGCAGCGCAGTCTATACCAAGACAGGAGATAGATTAGTTGCATTTCGGGGAACTATGAAAGGCAAACATCTGCGCTGGGTTCTAGCAGATGACTGAAATTACTGTTCCAAAGTTTCGTCTGAGTCAAGGACTTATCTCCTCATATTCCAAACGGCTTAACTGAAATTCGATTCTCAACTAACGTCTCTCTGACAGCCTACTCTCTTCTAACCGCTCACTGACTGTGGGTGGCCCCGATTACACAAGAGATTCAACCACAGGTTTTTTTTTTTTTATCTCATTCTGCTACACTGGGAGCGTAACTCTATGGGTCTAGTACAATGATCTCCCAGTGAAAAGCATTTTATTAAAACCTCTCCCCTGGAGCTCATTTCTAGCCCGCTAACCCAGTATCCAATGGCGTGCGATATTCAGGGTATAACTGGTATAGTTGTCGATATCTTTGTTGGAGACTGTGGAGGGTGTACGGACCAACATTACATCAATATTTGCTTCTCTTGCAGACCAATAATTATAGCTGTTGTATGTTTTTAGATTGGTTAGTATCTGCAAGTATATGCGGCAAGAGTAAGACATTAATCCTTATTTTCCTCTGGGCAGCAACTCAGGTTTTGAAGTGTTGGCATGTAGACGCAAAACTGTTGTTCTATACCGACAGACGTAGTCCACCTAGTAGTATAATTACAGCTATGCAGAGACCACCGGGTTTTAAAGTTTTAGCTGTGTTTGTGGAAGACTGTTCGATGCAGAGCAAATCGTCATGATGATACACAATGTTGCGGGGAGTACATTTATTTTGGGGAGGGGTGGGTGGTGAGGGTGAAGCATGTACAAATGTTACGGAGTTACTATGTGCTTGGCGCTCAGTAGCGCGATCCTTCGTAGCGGAGGTCAGACGTGGTCGACAGGAACCTTGACGACGAGTATGCCTACCCTCATGTTCCCACACAATCCATCATCAGGCCACTTTTTTTTTTTTTTTTGGCCATCACTCATCTCGGAGTACACTTGCAACATACGTCCTCAGCTATTTTGTGGATGCATTCCAACCTCTGTCTCCCTATATAGGTCACTAACACATCCAAATGCCTCACAAATCTGGCTACTGCACGATTCGAACAACTAGAGAGATAGAAAAGCACAATGAGATGCTTCTCAAACTGCATCAGGTGCTCATGACGCTGTCTCTTGCTAGTGTGTGTCATCTCCTTGTCCGGTACAGTGGTCACTCAGTACCTGACGCTCTTCACGCCCCTTATGTACCTACCAGGCCTCGTAACAACACTAACAACGCTAATGGACTAACGTGGTTGTCCTACCTGCCACAGAAAATTTAAACTCTAATCATCAATGCTACAGAAAAATATAATAAAATGATGCAGTGAAATAAAATTTCTGAAAAACAGCCTGTTACAAAGGTCAGCCTCATTAGGTCACAGAACGCTGCTGACTACAATTCTATACATTACCATGTTGCGGAACCCCTGTGCGCCTTAGCATGCATGACATGCTTTCCACAAGGTAGTCGAGACGTTGCTCTCAAGCTAGTCCCACCCTTCGCTAGCGACCTTCTTGAAGTCATCCAGTGTGGAAAGAAACTTACAATGCGCCCACAAAGGAAAATTCAATCGATCCACGCTTCTTCAATTGGGTTCATGACAGCAGATACCGCAGGCCATTGATTTTTGCCTCCAGGAGGAAAGTGTTCATTAGGTGGACGAAGTGTGCTAGTGCATTATTGCCCATTGGCAAGATGCTGACATAAGGATAGACAAATAAGTTGGAGCTCGTCTCACTAGGTTTGAGAAACGTCTGACATCCTGCAAAACCCATGCCTGATCTACATCCCTGCCGAAGCGCTGCAACTAAACGCCTAATATCTGTGTTGCTTCCTGTTCGCTTCAGCAAGCATCTACGATGACCATCAGCCACCCATCAGAATCCATTCTAGGTTGTCCGACGCCCAACTTCTAGTAGCGAAAGGGATGGGCGTTTAACGTTGTTCATATTGGACTTCTAGGAGCGAAATTAATCTGGTGTAGACGACTGCCTACTATGACGCTGACATTCAGTGTTATGTGGCGATGGTGGTTGAATGTTTGGGTAACGTTGCAGTGATGGTCATCAGTTCGGCGGGTAACTTCCCGTCCTCGCAAAAGTCCATGGTTGCATTCACAGAGTATTTAACTGACCTGAGACCGCAGAATTACTTATCAAGCAAGAGCGACAAATTTCAGCGGCCAGGTATATACTTTCACATATGCAAAGCTGAAACGTAGCGTTGTAAGGAAAAGCAGTAATTTTAGCATATTATCAAATGTTCGAAATGTGACACTGATCACACCACATTTGCAGAACATCTAAACACAAAGAGACAATCAACTAATAAACATAGACCTCAACAAGAAAATTATCAGAACAAATAATCACAGTATTTTCTTTTTGAGTCATTAGTTTTCTAACCGGTTTGTTGTTGGCCCCCATGAATTCTTCTCCTATATCAGACTCATCATCTCTGGGTAGTACTTGCGACCTACGTCCTCAATTGTCTCCTGGATGTATTCCAACCTCTGTCTTCGTCAACTGTTTTCACCCTCTACAGCTCGTTTCAGGACCATGGGAGTAATCTTCTGACGTCTTATCAGATGTCCTACGATGCTATTCCTTCTTCATGTCAGTGTTTTCTCTATAGTCTTTCCTTGTCCATTCTGCGGAGAAGCTCCTCATTTCTTATATTATCAGTCCAACCAATTTTCGATATTCATCTGTACCACAGTATATCAAATGCTTCGATTTTCCTCTGTTCCGGTTTTCCCGCAATCTGTGTTTCACTGCTGCATAATACCGTACATTCCAAAAATTTATTCCTCCACTTAAGACCTGTATTTGATACTTTTAAACTTCTCTTCGCCAGGAGGGCACTTTGTGACAGTGATAGTCTGCTTCCTATGACCTTCTTGCTCCTTCCATCATGGGTTATTTCATGAGTTGTTTTGCTGGCTAGGTTGCAGAACTCTTGAACTTAGCCTGCATCGCGATCACCAATACTAATCTTAAGTTTCTCGCTGTTATCGTTTCTGCTACTTCTTATTATTTCTATCTTTATTATATTTGCCTTTTTTAACTGTATCTTTCTTCCATATACTCTCAGTACATATTCTACTCTCAGTAGACCATTCCATTCAATACATTTAGTAATTCTTCACTTTCACTGAGGACTGTAATGTCTTCTTCGACGTATAGATTGAAAAGTAGAGGCAAAAGGCTAAGTCCCTGTCCCTTTGTAACCCAATTTCTTGGTCTTCCAGTGTTATCTTTCTCTCTTGGTAACTGTTTGTATTGTGTTTTATGCGTCTTTGCCTTCAGCTTACTTCTGTTTTTATCAGAATTCCGAACTTCTTGCACCATTTTACACTGTCAAACGCTTTTTACAGGTCGACAAATCCTACTAACATTCCTCGATTTTTCTTCAGTCTGGCTTCCATCATCAACTGCAACGTCAGAACTGCCTCTCTGATATCTTTACCTTTCCTAAGGGCAAAATGATCGTCATCGCATCTGATTCTCAATTTTCCTCTCCATTTATCTGTATATCATTGTCGTCAGCAACTGTGATGCATGAACTGTTAAGCTGATAGTGCAGTAATTCTTGAACTTGTTGGCTCTTGCTATCATCGTAAATGTGTGGCTGACGTTTTTCCGAAACCCTTCTGCGTTATTTGATCTTAAGTCGTCCAGACTCTTTTAAATTCTGACACCGATACTGGAGCCCCTATTTCTTCCCTGTAGACACCTGTTTCTTCTTCTGTCACGTGACTAGACAATTCCTCTCCTTATAGATACTTCAGTGTACTCTTTCCGCCGCTATCTCCTTTACATTTAACAGTGGGGTACTCTTAATGTTGCTGCCCTTGCTTTTAACGCACGAGAACTCGCGACCTGTAAAGTCTCCTTTGTTTTCTTTTTCGATTGTTGTCCGTTCCCGCACTGGCTGCGAAGAAGGAGAGGTCTGCCGATAACTTCTACAGTTTGTATAACGACTTTCCTTTCTGCGTTCAGCGTGTAATTGACGTGTGTGTGCTTGTTATTTCCACAAATACCTGTCAGGTCTGATGCTCGTTCCCAAGTAATTCCGCTACTACCTCTCCCCTCTATACTTTTTTCTTGTCAGATCTGACGTGATACGTATATGAGATAACATGGGATATATTTATTCAGTTACTGTTCATTCATGGTACTGAAGCTTACAATCATGTGAAAAATTTCGAGTTCTATGGGTTCATCGTGATGTTTTCACAGGTAAAAATCGCACAGCGAGAACTGTACGATTTGAATAATCTCGATGACTTCCAAGAAGTACATCGTCTTCTGTTAGAGAAAAGCGAATATGGCCCTGATATAACACTTAATGATGAAGACGGAGAAGAACTTGTTGAGGAACGGGAAGAAGATTCAGAATCAGACCATACCGGATTCATATGGTGAAGAGGATACCATGTTGAGTCATCCACGTGATAGATACAGAAAGTATTTCCTCGCTTTCAATGAAAATAGGGATAAAATTATCAACGGCTGGCGATGGCAGAGAACCCCATTACGCCGGAAAGGAGAAAAACAAAATACATTGATTCGTACAGTAGAGGCTATCAGAGCTTCTTCTCATGAAGCACGAACTCCTTTACAGACGTGGGAGCAATTTCTTGATGTTTTAGTGATGCAGATCATTGTGAAATACACAAATGAGTTCACAGACCGATATCAGCGTGCAAAACACCACTGAGAAAGAGACGCCTGTTTTACAGATTTGACACAGATCAGGACTCCAAGAAGGTGCACGACTTCGTGCACACCGGCTCAGCACTCTTGCCTTCGGGATACCAAAGGCCATGATGAAGAAATTTTCGAGATGGTGATGAACAGGAAGCGCTTCCTGTTTCTACTGACATGTTTAATATTTGATGACAGAGTGATAAGAGAGGAGCGACGGAAGTAGGTCGTTTTTGTCACATTCGCAAACTTTTCAAAATTTCATGGGAATTTTTCAGGAAGTTACTCTCCAGGAGCTAATGAAAAGCTGGAAGATTTCTGGGTAAGATGTCTGTTTGTACAAATTATACGATCTAAACCTCGGAAGTATGGAATAAAAATTGATGCATTGGTTGACAGAGACGTTTTCTATACACTTAATTTGGAAATATATGTTGGCAAATAACCAGAAACATCGTTATTTGACGTCGGCCACTCATCTGTTGATGTGATTAGGAGATTTTCTGCACCTTTGTATAACACAAGTCGAACAACGAAGGGTGATTGGTTCTCGGACATGCCACTAGCAGAAGAAATGGTGGATAAAAATCTCAGTATCGTTGCAACACTGAAAAAAGAATATATTCCTACAGCTTTCAAAAAGCCACTATTGTTTCGTATATCTCTAAACCGAAAGAAAAGTGACACTCATGTCTACCATGCATAGTGCTGACGCGACTAATACTGATAAGATTGAAAACAAAAAACCGAAAATTATTACGTACTACAACCAGTACATAGGTGGAGTTGACACTAATGATCAGATGTGCAAAACAAACAGCGGTAACAGGAATACTAGAAGATGTATAATGGCTGTTTTCCATTCGATGCTAAATATAGCTCGAATCAATGCAGAAATCATTCTTACTAGAAATAACATAAAACTTGCAACAGACGGTGTTTTTCGAAGAATCTTGGTGAGTAGTTTGTGAAAGGCGAGGCACTTAAATTTACAGTGAATTCGACGAGTATTCCTTTCGCCTTTCACCAAAAAATAACATATCTTTCCACAGAAACTGAAAGTCAAGGTGAGGAGACCAACATCGACAATGAAGCTCCAGTAGTTACACCTGAATTTGCTCCAAGTATATTAAAAACCAGTGAAAAACCGAAAATTTGGCAGAATCATTTGAAAGAGATCAAGCCAAAGAAGATACTAACGCTAAAACAGTAGAAAATTTAGGCGACCTGGAAATAAATCGAAGCTTTGAAGAAGCTTCGACAGGATATATCCGGCAAGAACAATATGCGCGGCCCATAATTGAGACGAGAGCTGATGCCTCAAATTCTGTAATTTCCAAAATGAAACGGCGAAAATGCAAGTCATGCAAGCTTACGAAAAAGGATACTAAGTCAACTAAATTTATGTGAAAATTTCGTGAATTTTCGATTGTCATTTGTGAAATTTGCGCTAAAACTAATGAATAAGTCTGACTTGTTGCCAAATGATTCCTAGTTTCTCTCCTGTCACTTTTGGCGTATGTTTCTAGTGAGTTATCTGTCCTTCCCAGACCTCACAAGGGTAATTCACAATACAAGTCACTAAAACAGGAAACTAGTATATTTTATCCCACGGGAAGTTCAACTTTACCGAAGACATTGTAACAAAGTGCAAACTATTGCTTCCATCTTTGAAAATCGGCTGTTTTCATAATTTTGAATGATAGAGATATGTTTTAATTCACAATAATCAATAAGTTGTGTCTTAGATACTGAACTCCAAATGTCTAGAAAGTATGCTCCGACACCTTAAACTTTACGAAACATCAGGTCATTGAGCGTCCCCAAGTAATTTTCATATTGCGAGATCTGGAGGGTTAATTTCACCGAATATTTATTGTTGTTTCTGTATGTTGATTCATCCGTTCCAACAATCATTTCCTTTTTGATTTCTTCACGTTTTTCGTGGAGCCATTTAACATTAACTTCCCTGCGCTTCCTGTTTATTTAATTCCTTAGTGACTAATATTTCTGGAGCCGTGAATTTCCTCGAACATTTCTGTATTTCTGTATTTCGCCGATCAGATAAAGTATTTCTTCTGTTACGCATTGTTTCTTCGCAATCACCTTCTTTCATCTTTGTTTTCCTTCTCAATCTCTGTGACTGCCATTTTTAGAGATGTCATGAACTGTCTACTGACCTGACAGTATCTATAGTCTCAGAGAACTTCAAGCTTATCACTGCACTCTTTGCAGGGTAAACTCCACATCACACCCCTCTCAGATTTAGTGGTAAGATGGCCCAGTGGATATTGCGATCAGTCATGAAAACAATGAGAAGGAGTACTGAAGTGTGAAAATAACGAAAATAGAAACAGTGTGCGATACAAGGTCTAGACGTGCAGCATCGAGTGAACTGAATAGCCAGGACGTCGTGATTATGTGTGCATCGTTTAGACAGCGGAGGGGGAGAGCCATGTTCAAACTTCCGCCGTGTCCCTCCCCCCCCCCTTTCCCAAGCCCCACTGCTTATTTCTTTCACAAAATTATAAACTGTCCGCTGTGTCATCGGCGTGTCTTTTCGCTGTATTCAAATTTGTGTTCGTGTCGTTGTGTTACATCCTTCTGCAACAGTGAGGTGTAAGGAAGGGAGCTCCAGACGCACATACATCCTATTTGCTTTACACAAGTACATCTTATGGCTCTTGCATTCCGTTTTGCAATCATCGATTCTTGAATTCATATGTTGTAACATTGTTCAAAACCGTTTATTTTCATTTCTGTGAGAAGTCTGTGCTGCATCTCTCTTACTCTCACTATTCGTCACATTTACCTGCCACATGACTCATATTCTGTAACCAATGCATGTATGAGAACTGCCAAGACTGCAGAACGAGAACAGATACCGTACGGGAAGTTCATAATGCCATAGAAAAAACTGCCGATATAGAATTTTACCGCACATTATATTCGATTCTTTGCACAAGCTAGTTTTCTGACAATCTATCATACAGTAAATGAGTAACGGTAACGGTGTCTATTGTAATAAGTTATTATTAGAATGTACTTAGTTTCAACTTTGTACATTCGATGCTATAATATATAAGTGTTATTGCTCGACAAAAAAAATATATCCACGAGATATTTATGTCAGTTGTGATTGAAAATTTTATTTTAGGTACTTAAGCACATGTTTTATATAGATACAATCCAAAGATACAAGAATTAGACTGCACGACAAATTCATCATATATGATACAATCAGGCACTGATTTTGTTTTAACTGGCTGATGATATGGCTTGTAATTGAAAAAGGTCATGATGATCTATCCATTGACAAAAGATTCCGGACTGGTCCTGTGTATCGAACAAACCGATCAACGTGAAGGGACTGGTAAGGGAGAGATGACCATGAGAAAAAAATCGAATAACCGATCAAAGAGTAACTTTCTACGAGTAGGTGTGTGGAATATCAGAAGCTTGAACGTCGTAGGGAAGCTAGAAAATATGAAAAGTAAGAAGCAAATGGTCAGTCTAGATATAGTAGGAATCGTTGAAGTGAAGTTGAAGGAAGACAAGGATTTCTGCTCAGATGAGTATAGGGTAATATACTGTAAATAACAGGAGAAGATGGTATAACGGGAGTAGAAAAAATGGTTCAAATGGCTCTGAGCATTATGGGACTTAACATCTGAGGTAATCAGTCCCCTAGAACTTAGAACTACTTAAACCTAACCAACCTAAGGACATCACACACATCCATACCCGAGGCAGGATTCTAACCTGCGACCGTAGCGGTCGCGCGGTTCCAGACTGAAGCTCGGCCACACCGACCGGCTTAACGGGAGTAGAATTCTTTATGAATAGGAACGTAATGCAGAGAGTGTGTTACTGTGAACACTTCTGATAGGGTTGTTCTTATCAGAATCGACAGCAAACAACACCGACAACGATAGTTTGGTATACATGCCAACGTCGCAAGCTGAAGATGGAGAAGGTATACGGAGACATTGAAAGGCTACTACAGTACTTAAAGGGAGATGAAAATCTAATAGTCATGTGGGAATGGAATGCTGTTGTAGGGGAAGGAGCTGAAGAAAAGATTACAGGAGAATATGGTCTCGGGACAAGGAATAAGGGAGGAGAAAGACAATCTGAATTCTGTAACACATTTCAGCTAGTGAAAGCGAATACCCTGTCAAGAATCGTAAGTGCAGGAGGTATACTTGGAAAAGGCCGCGTGATACGGGAAGATTTCAGTTATATTATATCATGGTCAGAGAAAAGTTCCGAAATCAGATCCTGGATTGTAAGTCGTACTGATGTGCAGATATAGACTCAGATCACAATATATAGTGATGAAGGGTAGAGTGGAATTCAAGAGATTAGTCAGGAAGAATGAATACACAAAGAGGTGGGATACGGAGCACTAAGGAATGACTAGATACGCTTGAATTTCTCTAAGGCTATGGATACAGCAATAATGAATATCTCATTAGACAGTACAGTTGAACAGGAATGAACACTTCTAAAAAGAAGCTGTAAAGAGAATCATAGGTAGAAAGAAGGTAACTGTGAAGAAGTCATGGGTAACAGAAGAAATACTTCAGCTCATCGATGGATGCAGTAAATACAAAAATGCTCAGGGAAATTAAAAATACAGAAATATAAGTTCCTGGGGAATGAAATAAACAGGAAGTGCAGTTAGCTAAGACGAAATAGATGCCTGAAAAATGTGGAAGAAATCGAAAAAGAAATGATTGTCACAAGGACTGACTCAGCATATAGGAAAGTGAAAACAACCTTCGGTGTAATTAAAAGCAAGGGTGGTAGGAAGAGTGGAACGGGAATTCCTCTGTTAAATGCTGAGGAGACAGATGATACGTGGAAAGAATACATTGAAGGCTTCTATGAGGAGGAAAATTTGTCTGATGTGATAGAAAAAGAAACAGGAGTCAATTTAGGAGAGTATTAGTACCAGAACTTAAAAGAGCTTTGGAAGACTTAAGATCAACTAAGGCAGAAGGGACAGATAACATTCCGTCAGAATATCTAAACTAACTGGGGGAAGTGGCAACAAAACGAATATTCACGTTGGCGTGTAGAATGTATGAGGCTGGCGAAATTTTCGGAAAAATGTCATCTACACAATTCGAAAGACTGCATGAGTTGACAAGTGTGAGAATTATAGCACGATCATATTAACAGCTAGTACATCGAAGTTACTTACACGAATATCATACACAAGAATGGAAACCAAAACTGAGGAAGTGTTACATGACGATCAGTTTGTCTTTAGAGAAGGTAAGGGCACCAGAGAGGCAATTATGACGTTGCGGGTGATAATGGACCAAGAATGAAGAAAATCAAGACAGTTTCATAGGATTTGTCGACCTGATACTCCATAGCTTTCACTATTGTTGCTTGGGATGTATAGGATCGATGTTTTGTCTCCTAAGGCTCGTGATTAATCGTCGGCGATGTCCGCGCTTGCCCTCCACCATGCGATGCTTTGTGTTTACCTCTGTGATCGTTCGTCCGTATCATCGATGAGGACCATGGCGGTTTCTAATCAGCGCTTCGTCGACGTCAGTCATCTTGATTAGGTGCCCACGGTCCAACGCGGTTCCCTCCGTCGGAGGTTCGAGTCCTCCCTCGGGCATGGGTGTGTGTGTTGTCCTTGGAGTAAGTTAGTTTAAGTTAGATTAAGTAGTGCGTAAGCTTAGTGACCGATCACTCAGCAGTTTGGTTCCGTAAGACCTTACCACAAATTCCCAAAATTCTTGATTCGGTGTCTTTCTCGTTGTCTGTCTGGCGATGGGAGGAGACCCTCGAAGTCCCTGAACGTCACGTAGTAAACATGCAGGGTTTGTGGGTGTCACGCAGTGAGTGTCTTACAGATTGCTTGTTTGTGCAGAGCACTCATCACGCCAAAGTCGGCAGTATAGAGAGTGACATTGTTCACAACTGGCCCACATTGTGGCGACTTGCCGATGCGGTCCATGTCCAGCAGGTTAATTATGTTCATCTTCCAGAGGCCGTTACTACCCCAGACCAACTGGGAGTGAAGATGTATCTAGCAGATATAGGCACTGTGATCGAAGAAGCCCAGAGTCCATCGTTCGGCGGCCATTTCTTTCTGCGTAGGACATTGAGGCACATGTATGAGGTCGAGTCGCCTCGCCGAATGAATAATTAGATCCAAGTGTTCACAACTGTCGCCATGTACTATTCACACATGACATGCAAATGAAGATCATGAACCACCACACACAGTTCTGGATAAAGCGAGTAAGAGAGGATTCGGTCTTTGTGATGAAAGATGCAATTAAAATCTCCAGCGAAGACGTTGTGTTCATACCGTCCTAAGAAAAGGAGGGCAATATCCGCAGAGTAGAATCTGGCTTGGTCACGAGGTGCTCCAAGATAAATAAATATTAGTGAAGTGTGTGTCAAGTGCTGCAACTGCTAATTCTCGAGAAAAGGAGGAGTATGTGATGATAGTGGTTTGCTGGGTCACCAGGTGTGAGGTACGTTTGCTTAACCACAAAAGTCTGGGAGTACGTTTGGCTGCACTTCTTGCTGGAATGCGAAGTTGACTCCAGTGGCTCATATTGCTTCTTTCAGAATTTGGCCATCGTTGTGGCCAAACGCTATGCCTGGCGGCGTGGTGGCTGGGAAGGGTTATCCATCGTAATGGCAGAGAGAAGCAGACATTGCGAGTGGCATCGTATACTGCTGGCCGCGGTTCTGTCGGTGTTCTTCAGACCTCAGCGGCCCAAGAACTGGGTCCTGCCCAATCTTAGCACTAGTAGGGCAACTAAGGTACCCCCACATTGCGCGTTGCCTACAACAGGAACATGCATGCACTCAAGAGCAAACCTATAGCTCTCTTTTCATTGACAGACCCTTAATGTGTTGTTTTGCTAAGGGATTCTGACCAGATAGGGATAATTCTTCCTTCCCAGAAACATCTCACTCCTCCTCCTAATTGTCCCTAAACCCCCTCCACTTCCACGCAACCCTCTGGTAACGTCCATCGTCGATACAAGTATACATTCAGGCCCGACTGATTCGAATAGCCTTCTCCCCCTCTATCAGTTTGATTCACTACCCTCACCGAGAAATCCCACAGCCCTCCCCCTCCCAGCCTGGAAATTGGCGGGAAAAAGATTCACCCGACTGCTCATTTGGCAGGAAATCGATTGCATTGTATGGAAAATAGTTTAAACAATTTCTCTTAGACAATGCTATGCATGGAATATTGTTATTTAAACAATTTATGGGGTGCAAGATGGTGTATGGAATATAGTTTATTTATTTATTTATTTTTGAGAATTTGATGGGAAATCGATTGCAATACAGGGAATATTGTTTAGACAATTTCTGATACATGAGGCAATGTGTGGAACATTGTTTATTAAACATCTTATTTGACACAAGCCTCTGTGTGGAATATAGTTTATTTATTTATTTAAAGAATTTGGCGGGATATCGGTTGCAGTACATGAAATATTGTTTACCCAGTTTCTGATAGACAAGGTAATGTGAGGAATATTGATTATTTAAACAATTTGTGGTATACAATATAGTATTGGAAATATAGTTAATATACACTCCTGGAAATGGAAAAAAGAACACATTGACACCAGTGTGTCAGACCCGCCATACTTGCTCCGGACACTGCGAGAGGGCTGTACAAGCAATGATCACACGCACGGCACAGCGGACACACCAGGAACCGCGGTGTTGGCCGTCGAATGGCGCTAGCTGCGCAGCATTTGTGCAGCGCCGCCGTCAGTGTCAGCCAGTTTGCCGTGGCATACGGAGCTCCATCGCAGTCTTTAACACTGGCAGCATGCCGCGACAGCGTGGACGTGAACCGTATGTGCAGTTGACGGACTTTGAGCGAGGGCGTATAGTGGGCATGCGGGAGGCCGGGTGGACGTACCGCCGAATTGCTCAACACGTGGGGCGTAAGGTCTCCACAGTACATCGATGTTGTCGCCAGTGGTCGGCGGAAGGTGCACGTGCCCGTCGACCTGGGACCGGACCGCAGCGACGCACGGATGCACGCCAAGACCGTAGGATCCTACGCAGTGCCGTAGGGGACCGCACCGCCACTTCCCAGCAAATTAGGGACACTGTTGCTCCTGGGGTATCGGCGAGGACCATTCGCAACCGTCTCCATGAAGTTGGGCTACGGTCCCGCACACCGTTAGGCCGTCTTCCGCTCACGCCCCAACATCGTGCAGCTCGCCTCCAGTGGTGTCGCGACAGGCGCGAATGGAGGGACGAATGGAGACGTGTCGTCTTCAGCGATGAGAGTCGCTTCTGCCTTGGTGCCAATGATGGTCGTATGCGTGTTTGGCGCCGTGCAGGTGAGCGCCACAATCAGGACTGCATACGACCGAGGCGCACAGGGCCAACACCCGGCATCATGGTGTGGGGAGCGATCTCCTACACTGGCCGTACACCACTGGTGATCGTCGAGGGGACACTGAATAGTGCACGGTACATCCAAACCGTCATCGAACCCATCGTTCTACCATTCCTAGACCGGCAAGGGAACTTGCTGTTCCAACAGGACAATACACGTCCGCATGTGTCCCGTGCCACCCAACGTGCTCTAGAAGGTGTAAGTCAACTACCCTGGCCAGCAAGATCTCCGGATCTGTCCCCCATTGAGCATGTTTGGGACTGGATGAAGCGTCGTCTCACGCGGTCTGCACGTCCAGCACGAACGCTGGTCCAACTGAGGCGCCAGGTGGAAATGGCATGGCAAGCCGTTCCACAGGACTACATCCAGCATCTCTACGATCGTCTCCATGGGAGAATAGCAGCCTGCATTGCTGCGAAAGGTGGATATACACTGTACTAGTGCCGACATTGTGCATGCTCTGTTGCCTGTGTCTATATGCCTGTGGTTCTGTCAGTGTGATCATGTGATGTATCTGACCCCAGGAATGTGTCAATAAAGTTTCCCCTTCCTGGGACAATGAATTCACGGTGTTCTTATTTCAATTTCCAGGAGTGTATTTATTCAAAGCATTTGTTGGGAAATTAACTGCACTGTATGAAATACTGTTTATTTAATCATTTTCATGGTGACAAGCCAATGTGAAATATTTAAACAGTTGGGGTGCCTTTTTCATCCCAATCGCGGAAGGAAGACCATCAACATAATGTGCCACCCATAATTACACTGTTAAAGGTCTTTCACACCGACTGCAGGGCACTGCGCACTGGTATGACTTCTTTGCTATTGCTGCATGCACACGAACTGTCATGGGTAGGTGAAGAGGTATTTATCAGTGGGAAATTTGACGTCGCAACTGGATTTTTAGGTCACTGTACAGTTCCTAATTGGTTATACCCGCTACATTCGCAAGGAGGAGGAGGAGGAGAAGGGATTTACTGCGAATGAGATTGTAACAACAATATCAAATACCTCTGCAAGGGTCCACAGTGATGTATAGAAAAGCACTAAACATGACACACTCAAGGTACGATAGAATTTGCTGTAGCAGTAGCTGTCATAGGTAGATGTCAGAGATCGCTACATATCGGGAATTTGACGTCATAAAGGGGTTTTTAAAGCACTATTCCTAAATTGGTTCCTTCCCCTACATTCAGAAGGAGAACGAGGAGGAATAGTCTACTATGTGATAGGATAAACGGCAATACCACTGCAAGCCAGAGTCCAGTTCGACGTATTGATTGGATCTAAACATGACTCACTTAAACCACTATCCAACCACCGCAGTAGTTGTCATAGCTAGATGTTGTCAATCGCTGAAAGCACCAGCACTCGCCTCCCAGATGTCCAGACACAGCAGCCACTCTCCTCATACGCCACCGGCGCCAGTGCTCAAAGGTTAGGCAAAACTACCGCCGCTGTTGCAGTCGCAATTGTGGACAACCCTGTATGCCGCAGTGCAGCTTCACGGCCACGGAGGCCATCTGAGAATGATTTGAAATCCTGGAATTCGGGTATCATCAACACGTCCAGAGCCAACACGAAGCAGTGATTGATACTAAATCACTCAATTATCCACAGGGAATACATGCAAGACACGCGAATTGCGCAGACAGCCCAACGCATAGAGAGTGTTAGTTCACTATTGAGCTATCCACAGAGCGCCGCCGCCGGAACTTGCCCACGTACCTGCGGACAAAAAACGACTAGGCGGACAGCTGCAGCTTTTCTTTATACGTGCCGCTCTCGAGAGCCTTAAACCAGAAGTTCCCATCCAACCGCAGGATATCTCCGCTACGAGCACCACACCCCTAAGAAGGCACTCACATATTTATCATTGTTACTACAATTAAATATTACGATTGCACCACGGATATGATGACACTTGACAGTGAGTGGAGTATCGGAAGTACTCTTCCTGATGGCTGTGGCTATCAGACACCTTTGATACCCCTTATGCCTATCGGAGAACCAAAACCGCAACCTCTCACATCAAATCCGTACCCCCCTACGAACACACATAGTCATTTTCTTTGCACATGTCGCAACAATGACCACAGTAACTTTACACCGCAACACAAACTTGAACCTGCCGGACATAGTGAATCTATAACACATCTCCTACTATGTATATATTTCGCCAGTAACGGAATCCTGGTAGCACCAAAGAGTACTGAGCGAACATTAGCGATGGACGCACATGCCTCATTTTTTTCTATTTTTGCGGTTGGCGCCACTGTCTCATAGGAAAAGAGACGTAATCGTGTTATAACCGACCAGATGTTAAAAACGAGACCGCTATGACTATGTTACGGTCACCATGTATAAAACGTGATCTTGGTTATAAAGGCACACACAAATATGGGTAACGATATCCATGTTAAAAACTATACATGCTTTATAAATCAAGACTTGGCACTGCTTCCAAATAAAGTGGTCTTCCACAGAAATACCGCGAAACTAAATATAGACGGTGAGTGTAGGGTCTGTATTAACACGTCGAAATTGCAGCTGCTCGTTCATAATAAAATCACCCTTATCACCGAATTTAGAAAGCGACGCGGCTAAGGAACGTGGTATTAAGCCGGTATTTGAAACTCCCTCATGCCACTGCTAGATATTTTCCACGCTAACAAACCGTATTTGTAACACATTCTATATAAATATAAAGTAGTCAGTGTAACAGAGGTTCTGTGACATATCCACAGAGTTATAGGTGAGGGAGGATGATTGTTGATTCAGAATGATCAAATACTGTAGATGGTGTGCTATGTGAGTAATCTATGTGACTAACTGCTTTAAAAAAATGCAGCGCTAAATTGAAGTCATAAGAAATGTACAAAATCCTTTGAACAAATACTGGCTTTTCAGATCTATAGTGTTACGCTTTCTGATAGAAACGCTGTCTGCGATTTGGAATCAAGGCTATCCATTCAAAAATGATTACAATCCCTGGTGCATCATATTCATGGCACTCTCATATCTGGAAATGCTAAGGGCTGTATCTGCAAAGGGCACCATACAGTAAAACACCAGCGTAACTCTAGACAGTCTCTCTGCATCTTGTCATCTTCCTAAATCTTTGTCCTGGCCACCTTGGAGCTTTGTCCATGTGATCGTTCCAGTTTATGCTGGAACAGAACGGAAGTCATGGAGCACTATACCTATCACATGCTGCATCCAGTGGAGAAACAGGGTGAGCTAAGATAATACGACATGACCATGCTTTGACCACTCGGTGGAAATGGAACATGTTGTTGTAACCCTGCCAATCGTTTACAATGTGCCAGGCTAGCTTCAAACGAAATTTTCTCCTGTGTAAAAAGGTAGTAGAGAACTGCAAACACAATTAGTTTATTTTTATGTTTAGCCAGTCATGTTTCGACACTAATGTGTCATCTTCTGTGGGTCTAATTTTTATTTCTTAAAATTACATTGCTAACTGAACTGAACATAGTGCTGTATAATAATTCAGTTCAGTCAACGATGTAATTTTAAGAAATATGAATTTGACCCACAGAAGATGACACATCGGTGTCGAAACATGTCTGGCCAAATATAAAGGTAAACTAATAGTGTTTGCATAAGGCTGATTTCCAGAACAACCCAGTTTTTAATTCGCAAAGACGGAAGAACGAAAAGAGGAGCTTCAAACCTTAGTAAAATGGATAGTAGAAAAGACAGTAAGCACAGTTACAGTGGTGACTCTTACTACGAAAACTCTGAAGATTCCACATCATATGGGAACTGGAGGAATGACAAGGATTTTGCTACTGTACTGCGGTGCATTTCCAAACCACATACAGGTACTTCAGTCTGAAGGAGATCTGCATTTCACAGGGTGCATTCATGTCTATTACCCAAATATCCTCTCTGGTCTCATTATTTTGTACCATCCAACAGAGAAAAGTTACAAACTGTAAAAGCTCCACTAATTTCACCCAGTAGAGAATTTGATAAGATATTACCGCACCTCTCTCTTCCTTTATATAGGGAAACTTACACCATCTGCTTATCGACGATGACAATATGTTGTGATCCCCATTAGTTACTAGTCCACTGGAGCAAGTGGCCAGTGGTCGAAGTTGTTTGTACGGACCAGTGCAAAGTTTCATCACCCCACACTTCTTTTATACTGCACAAGCAGTGTGTGATTATGTTTTGATCCATTGGCTCTTACAGAAAGCTAGATATCGCACGTTATAATTTCGCTGCTTCTACTTCCACAACACACAGGATGATTGAAATAAAATACAGAGGTGGTGTATTGACAAAAACGTGGAAGACATCGCAACAGATGGAAACTGGAGGACTTTGGAGCATTGTGGAGTGTTATCAAACAAGTGCTCAAAGGTGATGACCTTTACATTTAATCTCACCTTTCTCAGTGAAAGAGTAGCAGATGTCTCAGTGTTCTGTTTCGATTGATTCCTTATACAGCTGCCAAGTGCACAATCACTGTTTCGGTTCTGAGCATCCCCAGAAGGTGTTGCTCCCACCATGACTCTCTAGATCTCAAACAAGTGGCGTCAGTGAATCATTACATCGTAATTAACATCATACCAGTGAACGGATTGGATGGAAAGGACACCATCGAAATTCTGTAATAAACACTGCAGCTGACAGGGCGATCAATTTTAGAGTCTTACTAGATTTTCTCTAAATTCATCGCCGACCAGTGACATGGCACCATCCTTTCCCTATTTCTGTATCGTCTTTAAACCATCTCTCCACTACTTTGCGTGTACCATATACTAAAATGCGAATATAGATAAATGGCTGTGTGGTAAGTCCATTAATTGTTAATTCCCGCACATGTAAACCAAAGTATACCAGAGAGTGTCCCTCCACGGGACTGTTTGCGCCTCTTGTACACCAACGTAGTAAAAATTCCTAAGACCAGCTCTCCCCCTCCTCATACATGTGGATGCATTTTGGATATGACCATCATGAAAAGTATAGTAACAATCGCTTTGTAGCTTTATCAGACTCAACAAGTGGTGCAGATGATGGATGTATTGGAAATTCGAAGTCTGGAAGTAGTTCACGTACTGCTCCAATCCCTCAGAAAACCTAGATTGAAACTGAAAATCTGGAAACAGTTCTGCAAGTTCATATAACTTCCACTCCATCATGTGGGGGTCTGCAACAGGGATTTGACATGTATACAGAATTGATTTCTGTTGCTGCTCAGATTTTTATTTTCTTCTGTATAAGCTTACCAGATGTGTTTCTTTATTTCCGTTTATACCCTCCATCTCTGAAATGTACCCACAACCCTTTCAACCTATCAACAAACTATCGCTTTTGAATATTTGTTTTTATTACCACAGTAATAACATAATCGTTAGCTGACGGTGTGTCGACTGTAGGTCACATCTTGGGCCATAAGTGTTTCCATTCTCTGCCTACAGAGTGCGTCTCCCTGGCAGCTCATTTATAGACGACCAGTTAGCGAATTATGCGTCCGAGCCCCAACCATCCACCACTGACAGCTTTACACGCATTCACATAGAGAATCTGCAAGCATGTTACCAATGGCGAAGTCTATATTTTAACCACTTGTATGCTTTTTTTGACAGACTCGGTACCCCAGTCGGGAACGACAGAGAAGAGACAGCTATGAGAAGAGGTCAGCCAGTCGCTCGCTGAGCAACCTACCTCCAGGACGACAACGTGACAGCATCGGCCTCTAGGTGGAGAGGGTATAAGCGCCGCGTCCACTTCGACACCAGCTTCAACGTTAGCCACTTCGTTAGCCGACGCATCGTAACCTCTTCATTAGTACTCCCTGCGTAGCACAGACTTGTGTTTGTCTATTCTGAACGAGACATTCTTTAGTATGTCGGCCTTTTGCTTGCGACACATCTAGTAAATCAAATATTGTATTTGTCTTGTTGTAATAAAACTCATTAATACAAGTTGTTCGATTGTTTGTCTAGCGAACCGAGTATGCAGGATTCCTAGACACAACGGTAACCACCTTTAAATTCATCCTACTAAGGAGCATGACATCTTTGATGTAATTTATATCACCAATGTTTGTAACTAGATTGTCCAGATTCTCCAGTAATAACAACCGTCCCAGGCGTCCCACTGCTATTGTCACACATCCTTCTGTGCTCTAATGATCCACAATACAAGCACATTTGTGTGCTAGATGTCCATGAGATGGAGGGAGACAGCCATTCGTGAGTCTCATTCTTATGTGTGAGATAGAACAGCACATTACTCGGACGGCATAGTATAGTACGTTACTTGACTGCGTCCAGTCACTTCCAACCAAATATTCTACAGGTGAATTGATTTTTCCCTATTTTCTTTATATCTGGATCACGAATGGGGCCCATGACCCAATCCTCCTGCTGAGGATCCACCTTCCGACATAGAACAGATCTCTGGACGTAAGGCATGATGGACTCAGATTTGGACTCTATCCCAGATGTAACGCATTGTGGGTCAATCTCTACACATAGTTCAGGATATAACGCCAAAAGGATCCATCCTCAAACCCTACCCCGGCTGTAGTATTTTGTGGATCCGCCCCCTAACATCGCTCCGGATATAACACATGGCAGTATCAAGCTTGAAAACTAACTCAGGTGTGCTCTGGGTTATGGGCCCTATCTGCGACACAGTCATGCAGAAAATAGAGCAAATGCAATGCAGCCGGTGATTATGTGGCTGGAAGTGACTGGATGTATTCGAGTACAGTGGTATACTGTACTGACTGACTAATGCGCTGTTCTACCTCGTACATAAGAATGATACCCACAAAGGGCTATCTTCTTCTATCCAATGGACATGCAAAATACAAAACAGCTTACTTTGGAGTGATGACGTGCCGTCATGATGTGTCTTTAGAGTATAAAAGGAAGTGTGTTAGGCACAGCGGGACGCCTTGGATGGTTGTTATTGTTGGAGAATCTGGTCAATACTGTTACAAATATTGGTGATATAAATTTTATCGAAGAATGAATTTAAATGTGCTTACTCCCGATCTAATCGTTTGCGGAGGGTATTTCGCTATTTACAGAGCTGTAGCACTGTCTAAAATAACGTACTAGTGGTTGAAATCGAGACTTCGTCATTGGTAATATGTATGCACAGTCTCTACTTGATTGTGTGCAGAGCTGTCAGCGGTGGATGGTTGTGATTCGCATCCATCGCTTGTTAACTGGAAGTCTATATGTGACGCTGCCGGAGAGACGCACTCTGTAGGTACATAAGGGAATGTCTTATGGCCCAAGACGTTGCCTGCAGTCGACACTGCCATCTAACGAATAAATTATTACTGGGCTAATAAAAATACGTATGTAATAAAAATAAATGTCCGAAAGCTATAGTTTCTTGATGGTGTGACAAGGTGTGAGTAGATATCCGAGTTGGAAGGTATAAAAAGAAAAAACGAAGCATATGTGGCAAGAAATGACAGCGTATACTTATGGAAATAAAGAGCAACAACAGAATGAACTCTACCGAGTGAGTCACCTAACATTATCGTTGGAAACACCTCCCAAACCACAACAAACATTCAATAACCAACTCCGCAGATCGAAAGTGAGGATAGGGGCTGGTGGAATTGGTTAATACAGACCACTGAGAAATGCAGGGAAGTATGATTTTCAACACATACTTATGTTTTTTTTAAAGGGAAACCTATTAATATTTTTAGCACAACTAAAAATATAAAAAATACTTAATCAGTGCCGTTTCTTACATTGTAAAACGTTAATTACATAAAGAGTAATTTGTAACGTTAAGTTGATGGTTGAGTAACTCCTCAGCAGTTCAGTCGTGTGTATCGGAAAGAACCGAATTAATTAGGGATACCAAAAGAACAGTGATGTAACGTAGGTACAGAAGAGACATGAACGGCACGTTACGTCCACATGCCAACATTTTTATTAGCCTTTTTCTCTAAAGAATACTGTACGGCAATTATTTGTTAGAAGAAAATGCACATTAATCTGGGAATGTAGCTAAACTTACAAATTTGTTTTTTGTTTTCAATTACAGAATGTAAAAGAGTGTGACCTGACATTTCAGGCCAATAAACGTTCAAAGCGGTGTTCATCGTTTGCAGCACACAATTACAATCCACGGCGTAATGAATGTCTTACACGATGCAGGACATCTGGTGCAACGTTGCCACAGGCTACCTCAATACGATGTTTCATATTCTCTAGCGTTGTAGGCACACCACGGTAAACGTTCTCCTTTACCGTACCCCACAGCAAGAAGTCGAAAGGTGTAAGACCAGCGGAACGGGCTGAATAATTTATGCGTCCGCCACGCCCTATGAAACGCTCATCGAACATTCTGTCAAGGGTCAGCCTAGTGTTCATTGCAGAATGTGCAGGAGCACCATCATGTTGATACCACATACGGTCTACGCGTTTCCAGCGGGACATTTTCTAGCAAAGTTGGCAGATCATTTTGTAGAAACTCGATGTATTTTGCAGCTGTTTGGGTGCCTTCAATGAAATGAGGTCCAATGAGATGGTCGCCAATTACTCCGCACCATACTCCATGACCATTACTCCGCGGTCACTGTCGCTCTACCTGTCGAGGCCAGCGAGGATTGTCCACGGACTAGTAATGCATGATTCGTAAATTCACTGCACCGTGGTTTGTGAAACCCGCTTCATCGGTATACAGGTAGAACTGAAAACGCATTCTATATTAATGCCCACTGACGGAGATTCACTCGATTATTAAAGTCATCTCCATGTAATTGCTGGTGCAGCGGCACATGATACAGGTGAAACTTGTGACGAATAAGTATGCGAATTACACTACTTTCACTCATTAAGCTGCCTCTAGCGATGTCAACTGAATTCGTGTATGGGCTCACGGCAACAGCAGCTAACACACCAAGTGCACCTGCTTCTCATGTGATGGGTTTTTACCGACCCGTTTGCGTGTTACATCCATACCTGTTGCATACAATTGTTTGCAGATGTTTTCCGATGTGCGGCGCTTTGGATGATCTCTATGTGGGTACCTTTGTGCATACAACCTGCAGCCTGGAGCTGCATTTTGTCTACACTTACCATAGATGAGTATCATCTCTGCCTTTTCATAGTTAGAATAAACCAGTTTCACAGTTCTTACGACACTGTGCACATTGTCATACTTGTGACCTTCTCACATTCCTACTGTGCAGACTTCTGTTCTTACTTGTGTACAGCACACTATCACAGACGTCCGGTAACACAGTGTGCTACAGGTATTCTGAGTACAAGGACTAGTTTAGCAAGAGCTACATGTGGACACTGACATACCAAAACTCGTAAAAATCGTAGTTTTCGTAAACATACCCCTATAGATCTTGTTTGTTATCACACGCGACAGGACGTCTGAGGTTTCAAGCGTCAACTTTACATTACAAACTACTGCGGATGTGCTTAAAATTTTACAATGTGCCACTGATTAAGTATTTGTTTCTATTTTCAGTTGTGCTAAAAATAAGGGGTTTACATTTAAAAAACGTAAGTATTTGTTGAAAATCATACTTCCGTGCATTTCTCAATGGTCTGTATTAACCAGTTCCACCAGTCCCTCTCCTGGGGATTTTATACGCTCGGGGACTGGGTGTTTTGTGTTGTCCTCATCATTTCATCATCATCATCATCATTATTCAAGTAACGGGGTGGTGACAGGAAGGGTATCCGGCCAACCCTCAAACTAACCATGCCAAATCCGACCATAACCATGCCGATCCTGCGAAAATGTTGGACAAAGGCACAAGAAAAAGAAGAAGATATACACGGAAATGATGCATGAGTGAGACTTCATTTATCGTGTTCACGTGTTACTCCACCACTATAAAGGGTGGCCAGAAACATTTCGAAAAGCTTGTAAGGGTGGTACAGGGCAGATTGTTCTAGGAAATTGCTGTAAAAAAATGCGATACCCTGCGCCATTTCTGAGTTAATTAGCATTGAAGTTAGCTGCTCAGGCCGTTGCGCGCGCGCAAATTCAAGCGGCTTGCCACATTCATTAGTGTCAGTTGATCTCACAGAGTATATGATAGGGCTCAGCCTTTGGCTGAAGTTCGGTCCTTACTACCTTCCCATGCCCAATATTTGTATCACTCTCTTAAGAAACCAAATGAAGAACGCGTTTTACGATGCCGTCTCAGGCGGTCCACTTGCATTTGCATGCAACGGCCTTCAACGCTAATTAATTTGGGGAGAGCGGAACGTCTGGAATTTTTTCTTAACAATTATTACTCAGCACAAACTATCCTACAACACCCTTAAACGGTTTTCAGTCTGTTTCGGACCACTCTGCATAGCTCACATTGTGTCCCAGTGAATCAGTATTCGCTCGTGATGTTCGAAGATGCCTTAACTGGTGGACAAGCATAACGTTTATGTTTCGCCAGCATAAACGTATGCTACTGCTAAACAATAAAAATGAGTGTGGAGAGAAGCACGTGAAATGAAAGGAAAAGAAGAAGAAATATGAGAAAATATGGTGTTTGCAGTAGCCCATGTTACTTTTTGAAATTAGCTGTCAGCAGCTCCGAAGTGCAGTGGTAACTGCTAAGTAAGGGTTCTCAACAACTTCATAAATATAACTTGGAATGCACGCCTAACAAAAGTGAGATTTCAGCCTTTGAAATTGATAGTCAATGTAGCTTCCTCTATACAATGATGCTCTTATATTTATTGCTGTTTGAACGAGATCTCAGATTACAATACATTTCTTTCCCCTCGAATTTATGTGTCTCATTAATATGTACTGTTCATCTGATTAGAATATTTCTGTTGCTGAAATGAAAACGTTATACAGCTGCCCAATTCTATACTTTTCTCTTATTCAATTCAAGTCGTTCTTTCCCCTCGCCTTCACAACATTTCTATTTTGGAGTAAAAAGTGAAAATAAGAACTGAAATACAGCACACTTCGATTTTTGAACAGCAAATAATATGCTATCATTGAAAAGAAGACGGGTAATCATTAGGAAAACTATAAAACCTGGAACGTCGCGAGAATGAAGAGAAACCTTAACGCTGAGCGTAAAACAGTTTATGACCGCAGCGTTGCAGGTTATGACCTACGTTACGGTGCACGATTTCGCAGCTTTGTGGCAAGGATAAGAAAGGCCCTTCCTGCATATGGCCGGTATATAGTTTCTAGGTTTCTGAGGGAACAGATTTCGGTCTTCGAGTAGAGGTTGTCATCGTCCTGTCACCAATACAGCGTGGATTCTTGACTGGTCATGGACTCTTGACTAGTCATGTGCTTGAGAGTTAAACTATTGGTGGCCTCTAGACGGTTCCTGGGGACGGGATTTCTGTTCTCTAAATCGACTGCATGTGAATTATTAAATTTTCTAAGAACACGGCTGTATGCTCAAGGGAAAATAATTAAAGGAATTCAAGTAGTTCAATTTAATCACTGTCTTTTCCACCCTGCAACGCAACCTACCACACAAAATCATTCTTACCATACACAAACGTCCAATTTTCTAAGTGTGTGGAGATGTATGTTATTTTCCGATGATAAATTGGTTTACAGAAAAACCTTCAAATTACATGTTGTAGAATGGTGTAGAGACAGAAGGAAAAGAGCATCTGTTGCTACGTTTTATGATGGTGTAGAGACAAAAAAGAAATAGATGTGGTACCTGTGGTATCGATAGCAACGATGCCACGGAATAGTTTCTCAAGTAGGCAATACGAGAGACACAGATGACAGCGCTCTCTAGCCGGTGCTGTCGAGATCTACGAGCTCCGCGACTGCTTCAGTCCATTTCATCAGGTGGAGGCAGCCAGGACACTTCGCTTCAACATCGCACCTACGTACAAAGTTATGTAATCGTTTATCACCTTGTTTTTGCACCAGTTAACTATTTTATTGCAGTACTGACTTATATTACCTTTTCCCGTTCCTACCCACCCTCCGCCTCTCAGGCGGGATACAAAAGTACTTAAACAATTCCTATGCTTCCTTGTTTACAAAACAACAAGTTCCACTCATTTTTCTAACGTTTATACCACTCCTATGATAACAACATCGTCTTCGTACACCTTTATATTCCTCGGAATTCATCGCGTATTACTTTCGTAATGCTTTTAATTGATCATTAATTATCTGTATTTCGGACAATTTTTTCAAACTTCGCAAACATATGCAGAGACTTTCGTATACTTATATATTATTCTCACTGTTTACAAAATGTTCTGTTTTGTCGTACTCTCCTTTACGAATAAGGTACCGTAGTTCACAATATTAAATTTTGTTTGTATTGTCGGTCACGTAAAGCTCTCGCCTTTATTCCGAATGCTGCCTTGTTCCACTTAATACATCTTTTCTTTTGATTTAAAGTTACTTACAATATCTGACCTAAGTACGTACGTGAAATTATTGAACGTTTCAGTTGTGTCAGTGAGCTCGTCATCTGCTAAAAGCTAAAGTCGCTCCTTATTATTATTTACCATATCACTTATTCTTAAATAAATTTTTATGAAACAAAGTTTTGAATATCTGTTTACGATGCTGTGTCTACGTTATACCTTCTTCCTGGTTTGCATCTAAGTTAGTATGCTTTTTGAATAAAGAAACACCGTCTGGATCACAACAATTTATTTACTCACTACTAATTCAATTCTGCCTTTGAGATCATCTTCAGGTCCGGTGCCGTAAAGTGCAGTTCGTCAATAGTTGTGTTAAGAAGGTTATACAGAATTATACAATTTCTGACGATCTGCACTTCGCTGCGCCAGACCTGAAGATGATCTGCAAGGCAGAATGAAACCGGTAGTGAAGAAATAAAATGTTGTGATCCAGATGGTGTTTGTTTCTTTATTGTAACAAAAGGGTCATGACTCATAAGACACGGCGTCAATTATGTGATATTCTATTAGTTGAAAGTCGAACTATCACTTCCTCTGCATTTTCTTTTTTATTCGACAAATGACGCCAATTTCGTTCTGAGTTTCATTTGAATCTACTCACGTCCCATTTTTGTTTCCTTTTGCACAGTAAACCAAAAACATTTAGTTTCTCTTGAAAGGCTTCACAACTACTACTCAGTACCATTACTTAATCCGTTATTTCTAGTATCCTACTCAAATATTCCCACTGAAAACTCTTTGTGGTGTTTATGAGTTTACGCAACTTTTCATAGAGGACTTCTACCTCGTCATCAAGATGTGAGCACGTCATTGCATGGACTTGATTATGTTCCTTGTGATATATTGCAGTGGAAGTGAATTGGGTAAAAATACAGATGACTGAATTGTAGCGTTTCTCCAAACTGGCTCCTCTTCTACGTCTCTTTATTCTATTAATGCACATTAATGTGACTTCTAACCAAATTGCGAGTATATGGAGTATCGCCTCAGTTGGGAGACCGGATTACTGAGTTCCTGTAGAAAGCTTACCGTTCGTAGTAATTGACATAAAGTCATTGCTTAAAATAAAAGTAATATCTGGCGTTACACAAAGAACTGTCTTAGACCCTCTGCTGTTCATGATCTACATAAACGACACAGAACACAACTTTAGCAGTCCTCTTACACCGTTTGAAGTTCATGCTGTAACGTCTTGTAAAGACATCAGATGATCAAAACCAATTGCAAACTCATTTAGACAGGATATCTGTATGATGGGAAGAATAGCAATTGAATGAAAAGTGTGAAGTCATCCAGCTAAATACCAAACGAAATACTCTAAATTTCGGTTACATGATATATCACACAAATCTAAATGCTATAAATTCATCTAAATACTTAGGGATTACATATACCAATAACTTAAATTGGAACGATCAAATGGATAATGTTGTTGGCTAAGGAAATCAAAGATTGGGATTTGCTGGCAGGGCACTTAGATAGTGTCACTGGTCTAGTAATGAGGTAACGCTCGTTCGCTCTGTTGTGGAAAATTTCTACGCAGTGTGGGATCATCATCAGATGAAACTGACGGAGGACATCGATAAAGTTCAAAGAAGGGCAGCTAGTTTTGTATTATCACAGAATAGGGGAGAGAGTGCCATGGGCATGATACGTGAATTGGGTTGGTAATAATTAAAATAAAGCCATTTTTCGGTGCGGCAGGATCTTTTCGTGAAACTTCAGTCACAACATTCTCCTCCGATTGCGAAAATATTTCGTTGGCGCCCACCTACAAACAATAGGGGAAGTGACTATTATACTAAGAGAAATCAGAGCTCGTGTAGAAATATTTAAGTGGAGTGGAATAGTGCAGAAATAGCTTGAAGGTGGATCGATGAACCTTCTGCGAGGCACTTAATTGTGAATTGCAAAGTAATAATGTAGATATAAATACACATGTAGATTCCGACAATTCGGAGATCAGCAACACCTCCCATTCCCCTACCCCCCCCCCCCCCCCCCCGTTCCGTCCCACCGTAGCATTCATTCAGCAATTCTAGTCACTTACATATTATGGTAAATTTTAAATACTGTTTCAGTTCAATGAAAACTGTGTATTGTTTTCTCATGCTGCTATTTTCATTCATCGCAGTGTCTATTTTTCCTGTGTATGTGTGAGAGAAAAATATTTCGGACTTACAAGCTCGTTATCGATTATTATTATGGTGTCTTTCCAACGAGAAAAAGTAATCTGGGCCAATGAAAACAAAGAATTTCGTTCGAAGCCTAAAGTAGGTAACCAAACAGAGAAACCAGAGCAGAGTTTCCCCAGTTCTTGCATTAATCACTTTAGCATTCGAGTGATAACCCGTTAAACACAACTTCGATAACTCTCCGGTGGAAAAATTACACTTTCCTTTAGGGTGAATTAATCGATATGAAATGCTGAGGTTGTTGTCTGTAGCTATGTATTTTTACAATCTGCCGCTTCCTTTCTTTTTCCATTGTTTATTTTATTTTTATTTTTTTAAGTTCCGTGGCTGGTGACTTATCACGTACGTATATACCGCACAGTGCGTCACAGTAGCCAGCAGCGTAAAGGGAGAGCACAGGAACTGACACAAATATTCCCGTCGTAATTACCTCGCCTCCTAAGTCTCATCGGAAACCTGTCGCGCGGAATGCAATAAATTAATGGATATGGCTGGAAATAGACTATGTTAACAGGCTGCGAGATTTGATAACTTGAAATACGCAATAACCATTTTGTAATTAGTTTGGGAGACGTAGGTATGCTTCACAGGTGTAATTACAGAGCCGTGAGGCAGCTCTGCGCCCACGCCGCCAATGCGGCAGTCTAACTCAAATGGAGTCCTGTTGAGCGGTTCACCCACGATGCTGCATGTACACTGCAGGAATGGAGCAAATCGTCACGAGCAGACTGATGTAAAGCTTAAACATTCTCCTTCTAAGTCACAGGAAGCCGTTTACAAAGAATGCGAATTTAAGTCTGCCTTTTCTCAGAATATACACAGGCTCTTCAGCTGTATGAAATGCATGTGTTCAATGAAGATCCCGAATGAATGGTTTTTGTGTAATGAAGTATGACTCAAGCTTTCCATAAAGTATTCCGTAAATACTGTTTTTATTGTAACTATTACTCTTATACATTTTATTCCTGATAAATGCAATGCATATAAGAAGATTTTCCACTGTTAAAAATGGAAACGATAGTGTAACGTTTTAGCTCTGTCTTAAGCCTTAAGGGATATATAATACTCAGACATTCAAGTGTAGGGAACTATCTGAATCTACAGTTATCTGCTGGATTTCGTTACACAGTCGCTGGTAGCTGATTTTTCACTGAAAATGTAAATGCTTCGTCACCATGGTGCACCTAAGGAATTCTTCTTTGTTGAGTAGGTAAACCTTGGGAGAAACGACATCACCCAGACCATAGAAAAAGGATGACGAACAGATGGGAAGAAATGTTGGCGAAACCGCACAGGAAAAAGTTTCTCGTCTTCCTTCCGTTAACGCAATGAAGTCCATTCTCTTTACTACAACAAGGCTGTAGTCTTGAGAGGAAGGGGTCGTTCATTGATCCCACTGGCTTCTAAGCTGTTCTTTGTATGTGTACTGCATATTTAAAAAAAATTTGCTATGAAATTTTATTATTTCCAATCAAAGCAAATCGTATATCTGGGATGGCGTCAAGGAGGGTAAAAACGCGGAAATTTCAGCAATTGGAATTGGAATTGCCAAAACTTGGATTGTGGTATCTGGAAAGAATCTACGACTGAAAAAAATCTGTCTGAGTATCCGACCATAAATAAATCTTGTCTTTCAAAGAGGAATGGCGGCAAGGAGAGTAAAAACGTGGAGATCTCAGCAACGAATTTGAACTGCCAAACCTTGGATTGTGGTAACTGGAAAGCACCTACGATTGAGAAAAATCTTCAGGAGTAGCCGACCATAAGTAAAGCTTATCGTTCAGGAGGACTTTTGTACGTTACCAGAGTTTAACCTTCGTAAAAAAAAAATCGATCAAAATAAGGTATGGAAACATTTTTACAGACTGTTATACCTATATATGACAAAGTTTTTTCATCATTTCATGAGTTGCGCGCCGCTGTCTATCGGAACCAGACTGGTAGGAGTGACGAATTAAAAAACATTGTGTGGCATTTCGAAAATGTATTGTCGGTCAGTATAAAGCCTTACGAATACAGGCTACGGAGGCACATTTTTAACAACGTTTGGCATTTATACTATTGTTTAACGTTTTGTTTATCGGATGTAATTTTGAAACAGACCGAAGTGCTTTCACTATCATAGGTAAGTCATTTTGAAATATATACACATAATCTTAATTGTAATCTATTGAATAAAAATGTATAAAAATGTAAATGTTCGTTTGCTCCAAATCTTTACGTTATATGTACTGTAGAACGGGGTTGTTACCAAAGTCTCGAAACCTACTTGATCCATTCACTTCAGATTTTTACTCAGGATGGATGCAGGCTGAATGCTGTTCACTACGTATATATTTCATATATAAATATATGTCTAACATATAAAAGAGAAACGTAGTTACCAGAAATCTCGAAAACTTCTTAACCAATTTACTTAAAGTTTTTACGGTACTCTCTAATAAACATTCGTATGGACGTAAGCTACATATTTTTTTAAACGAAAATATACAGGTTTCCTTTTAAAACCGACTGCTAAAAAAATTGTGAGATTTTCTCTGCTGTGAATATTTTGTTCTGATTCTCGTAATCAGTTTTAACTAAGATAGTGACGCATTTAAACCAGTAGCAAAATTGCTCTTTTCCCATACATATTCTTTGTCATTTTATATATAAACAAAAGCTAGGTACACAGTAATGTGCCGTTTTGATTTCTTACTCGCAGTTGGTTTTCACAGAAAGCAGAACAGTTGCATTTATCGCATATCAGCTTATGATGGGATTAGTACTACGGAATCTGAGTTTGCGATGACAATAAACATGGTTCAAAATCAGAGAGAGGGGAAGGAGTAGATGCACAGAGGAGAAGGTGAGGGAGAAAATGGACATAGTGGACGCTTAAACGGGGAAGGAGAAGAGAGGGTGAGGAGGGTATGCAGAGAGGTGAAGCAGGGGAGGGGACAGAGAGAGGCGGGAGGAGGTGATGGACTAAGAGAGAGCAGGGAGGATGAGGAGATGGACAAAGACATGGGGAGGAGGAGATGGACAGAGAGAGCGGGGAAAAGGTGATTGGGACATAGACCATATTCCATCTCTTATTTAGGAGTTGCGATCCATAGCTGGGTTCGCTAGCAACGCTAATAAAATACATCGTTTATTACCCAACGAGCGATTTCGCTCAAATGAACATGGTCAATTTCAACAAAAAATTCGTCAACGCTGTTCTGATCAGTTATCAGATAATTGTGAAAATATCATTTCTGAAGATGTTTAATAGCGTTATTTAAGGTTAAAGTACAATATGGAACGTGTCATAAAGGACGGAAGTATGTTCCGCCAAGGGTCCGTTTAGTAAGTGCGGAAACATCAAAGAGATGGTCATTAAACTACAAAAGAAGCACTGTGCATCATGAACAGGTTTATTGTTAAAATTCAATTCGGAGCTCATTTCGTAGAAACTTTGTTAACTACATATAGCTGCGTTGGCAAGATGTATTAAGCGTTGAAAGAAGACGCGATCCGACAGACTGATTACGAACTTGATCTGATTAGTCTTTAGTCTTCTTAAAGCGACTAGGTCCTACTATCACTGGTGAAGCTACACTAGTGTGTGCTACTACTTTACACAGATCAGTAACAGTTTTAATGTAGTTATTCCGATTGTACTATTAAAAAAGTTGCTTTAGATAAAAGAATTACCATCCGTTTCGTGAAATGATTTGTCTGAAAGTTAGAAACAAAATAGATTAGAAAAACATTTGCGCGATGTCGGACGACGCTGGAAATCATCTATAGAAAATGAAGTGCCCACTGAGAATTTAAAGTTACGTATTTTACTAAGAATCTTAGAATTTTTAATACTACAGGGGAGTGTCATCCCACCTACGACACCTTTCTGAGTTTCGCTACTAGTCAGGTCTGTATTACAAGTGCCATATATTTCCTTATTCAAGTTTGAATTTATTGCGTTCACTTTTTTATCTGCTGCTGTCTTGTTTTGAGAATATAAAAATTACTCCAGAAAATTTTTCCAAATTTAAAAACATGACCCAAGGTACTACATGGTCATGTGCCTATGACGTGCATTCGACTGAAATTTAAAGGCGTTGTTGTGTAGAGAAACTTGTCATTATTGTATTTAGTGGTCTAGCTGTTCCATTTCACTGGTCAACAATTCTAGTTTTAAATTCATAATTTCAGCTGATTATCATGTATTTGCATCTGCCATATCCTAAATGAAGTCGGAAATCTTCCATTATCCACCAGCATTTTGTAATATTAAGGAATTACTACAAATTGTTCTCAGTTTCTAACGTACAACGACATTAAAGACATTTTATTAGTTCATGAACAACACTCCAGTACGAATTCAGCTAACTTCTCTAACTAAATATATTAAGAGGCGTACAAAGACTTGGTTAGTGATCTCGTGTTACCTAAAAGTAAAGCAGTTGTGCTTGCCTTAAGATTCATTGGCTGGCAGCTGCTGTAGGGTGGCTCTCTCCGTCAACGTCAAAAGGGATTTGAGCATTTATTTTCTAAACAGGACGACCAGATTTTCTGTAATATCATCAATTCCTTAATGAAGTCACTGGGTGTTGAACACAAACCTGGAGATGGTCGTTTGTCCATTGACTTATCCACAACCACCTTGAAAAGAGTGTTGCTACATACAGGAAATAAGTTTCAAATACATTACTATAGGTCAAGCGGTTGGTACGAAGCAGAGTTACGTGTACGTGCGTCTCGTGCTATCCAGTATCCGATGTGGTGATTTTTCATGGCAGACGCGGCAGATTCTAAAGTGATAACTATTGTATTTGAATTACAGTTTGCCTATACAAAATTTTCTTGCTTCTTGCGCACATGACATAGCAGAGACAAAAGCTAAGAAAAACTGGCCAAAGAGCGCATAATTCAGGCCATGACAGACAAATGTTTATCACAAACTGAGAAGTTCTGACAGAATGTCACCTCTGTTACAAATCAAACTATATTTCATTAAGAAATGTCTGAAATCAATGGATCGTAATGGGAGTGTATTGTTCCGACCAAAATCCAAGCTCCTGAAGATCAATGAAGCAAAACTGAAATATGCAATATTCGTTGATCCTCTAATTAGGAAAGATATGAAAGATTCACAGCTCCAAAGCTCGTTATATTAGAGAGAATTGGCTGCAATGTCTCCATTGTGACAAAATTAGAGGTAACTCTAGTTCGGAACATTACAGAGAACTAGTCAGTGAGTTGATGGAGATCTACATGGTCATAGTATTTAACACGTCGTTGTAGATTCACACATTTGTAGGACTCTCAGCTTGATTTCTTCTCTGAGCACCTCGGCACTGTCAGTGTGGAACACAGCGAGCGTTTCTACCAAGACACCATTAAAATCAAAGAACGCTCCCAAGGAGAATGGCAGACAATTGTTGGACACTCAAGAGAGATGTTCATCAAACAAAGTGACTCAAATATGTGCTTCACGTACATACATAGACACATACACTCAGCAGCCAGAACATTATGACCACCACCCAACCATCGGTGTAAAAACGATCAGGTGATGACACTTCACCTGGCGAGGAACGACTCCCAGTCTGGCAAACGCACGGTGCATATGGTGCTGACCGTTTGTAGAACGGGGAAGGTGCGGAGTATATCTGAGTTTGACCGGGGGCAGATTGTGATAACTCAGGAGCTTCGCACTAGCATCTAGGAAACTGCACGACTTGGATGTTCAAGGACTCTTGCGGTGAGTGTCGTCAACACTAGGTGAAACCATGTCCAGACGTCGTAAGATTGGACAGCCACCCCTCATTACAGATGTCTGAATTCGTAGGCTGGGCAGATCAGTAAAACAGAACAGTCGGAGAACTGTGGTGGAACTAGCGTAAGCCATTAATGCCGGGCAGAGCACAAGTGTGTCTGAACACACAGTGCACCGAACTCTGCTAACGATGGGCCTCCGCAGCCGACGACTCATGCATGTGTGAATGATAACACCACGACATCGGCAACTGCGACTGAAATGGGCACGTGACCATAGGCCTGGACATTGGCGCAGTGGCAGAGTGCTGCATGATCTGATGAATAATGCTGATGGGCAGGCATGAATCCGTCGTCTTCCAGGAGAACAGCTACTCGACACCTGCACTGTAGGATGAAGACAAGCTGGCGTCATCTCCATTGTGCTCTGAGGAACATTCACGTGAGCATCCATGGATTCAGTGGAGCTCGTGCAAAGTACCATGATGACTAAGGAGTTTCGTACACTTTCTTCTACAAAGAAGTGTTGTATAGTGCTTGCAGAGAAAGTGCACCCTATCATGACAATCACTTTTCTCTACAGCAATGGGCATTTTGCAACAAGATAATGCTCCATGTCACAAGGCCAGGAGCGTGATGGAGTGGTTCGAGGTACGAAGTGGCGAGTTGCAGTTGATGTGCCTCACCCAATTCACCAGATCCAAACCCGGTCGAACACATCTAGGATGTGACTGAAAGTTGAGTCAAAAGTCATCGCCGCCCCCCCCCCGTCCCCCCTCACACCTCCACCGAATTTAATGGAATTAGGTGACTTGTGTGTGTAGATATGGTGCCGACTTCCACCAGCGACCCACCAAGGCCTCATTGCTTCCATGCGTCGCCGCCGATATTTGTGCCAAATGTAGATGGTTCAAATGGCTCTGAGCACTATGGGACTTAACTTCTGAGGTCATCAGTCCCCTTGAACTTAGAACTACTTAAACCTAACTATCCTAAGGACATCACACACATCCATCCCCCAGGCAGGATTCGAACCTGCGACTGTAGCGGTAGCGCGGATCCAGACTGAAGGGCCTAGAACCGCACCGTCATAGTGTTCTGGCTGACCAGTGTACATACTTACTCAAATGTACAATTTCCAGAAATGTTATTAGCGTGATTACTAACAAACTATGTGTGATAGAAAAGTTTTGTGAGAAGTATTGAAATCAATTATACTCCTTTTAACATGACAAAACTTAAATTTGTTGAAGAATGTTATTAAAATTCCACATTCGAATAATGGTATGTAAAATCAAATCAAGTAGAAGTACTACTACATTTTGAAATTCAAGCTCTTTGAAACTGAAAGAGATGTCAGTTTTTAAGATAGATGAAACTGTTAAGTCGTGATGAAATGCAGCTAATTATCAAATATCCCCTCGTTCATGGTAAAAGACCTTCTTCCGTTTCAAGGTACAGGAGGGTGCACGACCGACGAAGTATGGGCTACCGAATACAGGTTATAAAACTAGATTAAAAAAATCTTTAATTTTACTTGCCATAAAATTTTGTAACTGAAAAATTAACATTTGTAGTCTATATACCTATAATACATTATACAGCAGATGTAGAAATATTTACAACTGCCGCAGAGTGCATTTCATGTCTAGCGACAACAAAAACTGTAGAAAACGGCGGGAACTGCTTATAGGTATTTACTGTTCACATTCGTTCATGTGATTCTAAACTCAGTCACCATTGATTTATACAATGAAGGGCCAGAGAAACTGGTACACCTCCCTAATATCTTGTAGGGCCCCGGGAGACACTAATGTCTGGAGTAGCGATGGGGGGAAATGACACCATGAATCCTGCAGGGCTGTCCATAAGTCCGTAAGAGTGAGAGGGGGTGGAGATCACTTCTGAACAGCACGTTGCAAGGCGTCCCAGACATGCTCAATAATGTTCATTTCTCCGGAGTTTTGTGCGCAGCGGGAATTTTTAAACTCAGAAGAGTGTTCCTGGAACCACTCTGTAGCAATTCTGGACTTGTGGTGTGTCGCATTGTCCCGTTGCAACTGCCCAACTCCGTCGGAATGCACAATGTACGTGAATGGATGCAGACGATCAGACAAGATGCTGACGTACGTCACCTGTCAAAGACGTATCTAGAAGTATAATGGGTCCCACATCACTCCAGCTGCACATGCCCCACGACATTACAGATCCTCCACCAACTTGAACAGTTCCCTGCTCACATGCCGCGTCCACGGGTTCATGAGGTTGTCTCCATACCCTTACACGTCCGTCCGCTCGACATCGATGATATTTTGTTGAAAGTTTCGCACGCTGACGCTTGTTGATGGCCCAGCGATGAAATGTGCAGCATTTTGTGGAAGGGTTGCACTTCTGTCACGTTGGACGATTCTCCTCAGTCGTCGTTGGTCCCATTCTTGCAGGATCATTTTCTGGCCGCAACGATACCGGAGATCCCCACTTAACTGCTGTTTCGGAGGTGCTATATCCCTTCGCTCGTGCGCCGACTATAACGCCAAACTCACTTAAAGCTTGATAGTATTTCACTGTAGCAGCAGTACTTGTTGTCTTATGTGGGCGTTGCCGACCGCAGCGCCGTTTCCTACCTGTTTACATATCTCTGTATTTGAATACACATGCCTGTACCAGTTTCTTTGGCACTTCAGAGTATATCCATACCAGAAAGATGTAAAAAAAATTCCAACACTTTTTCAGTCTTATATATTTTTCAATCGAGAATCTTTCAAATGTCAAGAAAGAAAATATGCATTCACAGTCTGCACCTGAGTTGCTGTAGATAATCAGCTACAGCAAATGCGGTGCCGAGCATGATTCAAAGATGTAATTTTATTTCATACTTTTACACAAATTATTTCACCAATCATGCTTTTCAAAAAAATAAATATTTTAAATTTTTTGTTCAGAAAGCGGTTCTCGAAATGTAGTGAAGTTGACCAGGTGTGGAGGACCAGTTCTGTTCTGGTTTGGATCGTAGAGGTGTGAAAGATCAGCATCAAAAGCGTCAATAAAATGTTTTAAAACCAATTTGCTTAGCCTGGTAGCATCTCGGTGGAGGCGGCGACGGAGCACCATCGAACATCTGGAGTGGACGCAGGTGACGGTGGCGAGCGGATGGCTAATGTGCTGTGACGTTCGCACACAGCAGTGACATACCTTTTTTTTATACAGTATATATATTAAATTCTTCTCTTGTAATAATGTTTTTTACTTGGTCTGCGCGTCATCGAGGAATGCCGCCTTGCTGTGGTGAGTAGATTTGTGTGTCCTGTTATACCCTGTGAGCTATGCTGGTGGGAGATTAAGTTCCTGGCAGCATCATCCAAGCCAGACAGGTCGAAATGTTTGGACTAGATAAAGAGCAGTCCACAACAGTGCCACTTTAGGTTTCATAATGGACGGCCTACAGATGTATCAGATGTGGAGAATGAAGGGCTCTTAGACAAGGAGAGGTCAACCTTTCTAGGGGAAATAACCCTGAAACAAACTGAAACAGCTGCTTGGGATCCGTACCAGGTCGTTTTAATGGAAGACATCGAAGTAATTCAGAGACAGGCTGCTAGATTTGTTACAGGTGGGTTCGAAAAACGCGTAACTGCTACGGAGATGTCCGGGAACACAAATGGGAATCCCTGGGGGGAAGGAGAAGTTTTTTCCCAGAAATACTATTGAGAAAATTTAGAGAACCGGCATTTGAAGCTGACTGCCGAACGATTCTACTGCCGTGAATATATACTGCGTATAAGGACCACGAAGATGAGATACGAGAAATTAGGACTCATACGGATCCACAGAGATAGTAGTTTTTCCCTCGCTCTATTTGCGAGTGGAACAGGAAAGCGAATGAGTAGTAGTGGTACGGGGTACCCTCCGCCACGCACCGCTTGCGGATTATCTGTGTATATGTTGAGGCTGTTAATAAGCTTAGTAACAAGCGAATGAGGTGTCTACTGGAGTGCTCCTCTCATTGCTGTAGCGATAGTAATGCAAGGCTTCCCAGCTTCATCGTAGACATCCGTGATCTTCGGATTGGAAGACTGAGATAGCTTCCCCGTGTAGCAAAGAAATACATTACTTCACAACATGTACCCTATAACCAAGTGTTGTCGTCTTGTTTGATGTCGTTAACTCTTTCAGATGTGAAATGTGGTAGTTGGCGCCACAGATTTATACAGTAAGTGTTGGCTAAAGAACTAGCAGACTACTAAATTTTTCACTTTTGTATGTTTGGAAATATATTTACGTGTGCGGAGTACCAGTATAACCCAGTAGCGTACAAAAGTACAAGTTAATCCTTACTCTCATACAGTGTACCCCACTCAGCCAAAAGCAAGCCTTGTGTTATACAACTATGGCAGTCGTTAGAACTATCGCACAGTGTAGGAAAAAAAGTCTAACAGAACAACCTGACTCGTTTTGCAAGAATACGTTTTGCACATTACAAGGAAATACAACCTAAGCGAATGCATAATGCATGGCTGAAACCAGTATCGACCAACGTCGCTACAAATTAAGTCATTTTCAAAATGTGAAAACAGTACTCAAATATAAGTCGCACCAGCGTACTATAGGCGGTCTGCCTTACAGGTGAACTAGTCTTTCCTAAAATTCTCCTAATAAACCGAAGTCGACTATTCGATTTCTCTGCCACAGTTCTCACATGCTCTTCCATCTCATGTCGGTTTGCAGCGTTATGCCCAGCTATTTAAACGATTCGCCTGTGCCAAGCAGGACACTAGCGATACTGTCTACGAGCATTATAAGTTTGATCTCCCTGTTCATCCGCATTTACTTACAGTTTTTTCACATTGGGCTAGCTGCCAATCTCACATCAACTGAAAATTTCGTCTAAGTCGTCTTGTATCGTACCTTTCTTCTTTTTTCTTTTTTTTTCTTCATTCATCAGTCTTCTGACTGGTTTGATGTCGCCCACACACGAATTCCTCTCGTTTACTAACCCCTTCATCTCAGAGTAGCACTTACAACCTACGTCCTTAGTTATTTGCTAGATGTATTCTGATCTCTGTCTTACTCCATAGTTTTTGCCCTCTCTAGTTACCTCTAGTATGATGGAAGTCATTCCCTGATGTCTTAACAGATGTCCTACCATCCTGTCCCTTCTACTTATCAGTGTTTTCTACACATTTTTTCGTCTCCGATTCTTCACAGAACCTGCTCATTCCTTACCTTACTTGTTCACCTAAATTTCAACATTCGTCTGTAGCACCACATATCAAATACTTTGATTCTCTTCTGTTCTGGTTTTTCCACAATCCATGTTTCCCTACGATACTATGCTCTGCTACAAACGTACAATCTCTGAGATTTCTACCTCCAATCAAAGCATTTGTTTGATTCTAGGAGAGTTTTCTTAAGGAATGACCTTTTTGTCACTGCTAGTCTGCTTTTGATGTCGTCCTTGCTCCGTCCGTTATTGGTTATTTTGCTGCCTAGGTAGCAGAATTTCTTACTTTCATCTACTTCGTAACCAACAACCCTGATTCTAAGTTTCTCGCTGTTCTCATTTCTGCTACTTCTCATCTTCGATATATTCTCAATCCATATTCTGTACTCATTAGTCTTCATTCGATTTAGCAGACCATGTAATTCTTCTTCACTTCCACTCAGGGCAGCAATGTTATCAGTGAATCGAATCATTGACATCCTTTCACCTTTAATTTTATTCCACTCCTGAACATTTCTTATTTCCATTCTTGCTTCTTCGATGTACAGGTTCAACAGTAGGGGCGAAAGACCACATCCCTGCCTTACAACCACTCTTATTATTTCCTCTTGGCTCTTGTACATATTGCGTATTATCCGTCTCTCCCTATAGTTTACCACCGTTTTTCTCAAAACTTAGAACATCTTGGACAATTTTACATTATCGAACGCTTTTTCCACCTCGACAAACGCTACTAACGTTTCGTGATTGTTCTTTAGTCTTGCTTCCATTATCAACCGCAACGTCAGAAGTGCTTCCCTGATGCCTTTACCTTTCCTGAAGCCAAATTGATCGTCATCTAACACATCCCAAATTTTCCTTTCCATTCTTGTGTATACTATTCTTGTCAGCATGAGCTGTTAAGCTAATTATGCGATAATTCTTGGACTTTTCAGCTCTTGCAGTCTTCGGAATTGTGCGGTTGATATTTTTCCAAAAGTCAGATGGCATATCGTGAGACTTATACGTTCTATACACCAACGTGAATATTCGTTATGTTGCCACTTCCCCCAAAGATTTTAAAAAATCTGATGGAATTTTATCTTTCCCTTCTGCCTTAATTGAAATCCTCTAAAGCTGTCTTAAATTCTGATTCTAATACTGGATCCCCTATCTCTCCTAAATGGACTCCTGTTTCTTCTTCTATCATACCAGACAAACATCCCCCTCATAGAGGCCTTGAGAATGTACTATTTCCAACTATCGGCTCTCTCCTCAGCATTTAATGGTGGAATTCCCGTTGCACTCTTAATGTTACCATCCTTGCCTTTAATTACCCGAAGGTTTTTTCATCGTCCTATTTACTGAGCCACTCCTTCCGACAGTTTTTTGATTTCTTCATATTTTTCATGCAGCCATTTAGTCTTAGCTTCCCTACACTTCCTATTTATTTCATTCCTCAACATTTTGTATTTCTGCATTCCTGAATGTCCCCTAACATTTTTGTACATCCTTCTTTCATTGATCAGCTGAAGTATTTCTTGTGCTATCCGTGGTTCCTTCACAGTTACCCTGTTTGTACCTATGTTTTTCTTTCCAACTTCTGTGATTGCCCTTTTTAGACATGTCCATTTCTCTTCAACTGTACTGCCTACTGAACTGTTACTTGTTGTTGTATCTTCCTGCAGTCATTCGACTTCGACAGCTTACTGTACACCGCGGCATCATCAGCAAATAACCACAGGTTGCTGCCCACCCTATCCGCCAATTCGTTTATGTGTATAGAAAACAACACCAGTCCTTAATCACACTTTCCTGGGCCACTCCTGACGATACCCCTCGTCTCTGATGAATATTCGCCGTCGACGAAAACACACTGGGTTCCATTATTTAAGATACTTCCTATTATGCTTCGGTGTCCAGGGCAACGATCCGATGTCTGCATGTCGCCTGAAATAAGAGCACGCGTTTGCAGTGCGGTGGACGTGCTACATGCTATATGAACCAGTAGTTTCACAGCTTTCGGCGGAGTCTCGCACCCGGTACAAATTCATGTTGCAGTTATGGATAATTTCACTTTGTGTTGACGTTATATGTTCTATTCTGCACGGCTGCGCAAAACAAGATTGGGAAGATTTTTATCTACAACTATAAGGGTTGCTATGTTCTTGACTTTTATATGCATAACAGATAACCTGAAATTCTATACAGAAGGTTTCCAAAGTCGTTTCTTTCTGCAGCAATGAGTGTGTACGTTTTTGAACTTAATTTCGTGATGGATCTCTAAAGAATAGCATTTCCAACTGCACGAATCTCTCTGTAAACAGCTGTACCCACATCCTGGAGTGTTGCAGGAAAATCTTTGAAGATTCTGTCTTGTAGATAAACTCATAAGAAATAATCACACGAGTTGAATCATGATTATAAGAGCGTCATTCCACTCATGCCCAGTGAATGCTGAGATGTCCAGCATGACGATCCGATGTCTGCATATCGCCTGAAACAAGGGAAGACGATTGCAGTACGGTGGACGAGTTACATGCTGTATAAACCAGTAGTTTCACAATATTCGGCGGAGTCCTGCAGGCGGTACAAATCCATGTTCAAGGATCTGTCTGTATTTGTCTTGTGTGACAGATTTCTCAATAAAAATGGGCCCAGTAATGCATTGTGCTCAGATTGCACACCAATCAGCGACTTTTCATGGATAAACTGGAGCAGCGGCTTGAAAGTGTGGTTTCTCAGTAACGCTGCTACATTGTTAGTGCCTCCATTGTGGAATGTGAATTGAGGCGTTAGCGTGTGAGCTAGAGAATTTTCAGAGCAACAATACAACAATACCAGAGGCAGAGTTAATTACAGATTACGGTTAAACCATAGTAGACAAACGCTTTCTGAAACGTATTTTTCGGCATCGTGTATTATCTAAGTTTGAGACTTTCAAACAATTTTTTAAATTTTACCACTTCGTGTGCTGCACAAGGTGAAAATTAATAAAACTGATGCAACCGTGGCAACGATGCATTGCCGGCCACAGGTTCATACGACCATTTATTCTCCATTTCCTGACAGGAATATGTCCCTGCAGTTTGTCGGTTTTATTAATGTTCGCCCTGTATATGATATGCGACATAGTAATTACAATCCACGATAAATTATCGTTTTGTTCGGATATTACACAGATTTACGAAAATTCAATGATTAAATTAGAAATCGGCTGCTTCAAAGTAAACGGAGGAACCATGGCGTAATCCAGGTGGCGACAGCCTTAGCCCATTGAGCGCTGGTAATAATATGGTTGGCGGGCAGGGCGAACACAGACTGGCGCGTATCGCCGGCCGAGGCCAGACGGGGTGGGCAGCAGCCCGGCGCCGCGTGTCGTGTTCGGCGCGCGCGACGCAATTAGCGCGACTCGGCGCGTCGCGGCGCGTCCTAATTACCTGCCGGGCAGCGCCGCTGTTGCCGGCGCTCTCCGTCCGAGGCGGGGTGTGGCCAATCAGGTGCCGGCAGGTCGCGGTAACGCGTTAAACATGCATGCGACGCTCCGCTTCTTCTTCACGTGTCATTATCGAGCGGCGTGTGACCTCCGCTCACGCCGGGCGTGAATGCTCTTGCTCTTCTGAGAAGTGATGTCCACAATCGAGCTGCAGTTTCTAAGCTGATCGACTGACGTAAAGGTACAGCGAGATATGGGACTGCAGGGAAACCCAGCCTCGTCACCTGTGACGAAAAATACGATGTACAGTACACGTTCTTCCTGCCTGTGTCTTCTACAGGGTGATTCACGAAGATATGCTAATAGTTTAATATGTTATTGTACAAGTAAAATTAAAGAAAAAAGTTCATGTAAACAGACTGAAGCGCCTAGAACCGCTCGGCCACAGAGGCCGGCTTTTCCTGTTTGACATGAATTCACGTGTGCTATGGTAGTAATAAAAGCAGATTATCTGACACATTCATACAGTTTCAGTTAACGTTATTACCATAATTTTTTCCAAAACTGAGTTATCTACAACTTCTGTTGAAAACGTTGTGCAGTTGCCTGGAACTTAAAAAACGAATTAGTCAAAGTAACTAACAAATTAAAAAGTTCATAAAATATTTTTTTTTGCTTTTCTGGATGTTCTGGAAATCTACTGTAGATACATATCTGGGACATGTTCTATTAGATTCACCCGATCAATACCAAAAAAAATAAATCAAAATCGTGCTTTATTTTAACCTCATATAGTTTTGCGATGGCTTCATATTGGTGAAGTTGCTAAATTTCAGGCAAAATCTTTTATTAGCCGTAACTCCATAACTAAACATTTGCGGACCTAAGTTTATGCGAATTTTTTCTTTAGTTTTACTTGTGAAATAACATATGAAAATATCTTGGTGAATCAACCTGTATAATTATTTTGTGTTTATTAATTTAGGCAAAGAAACTACTTCTTTTGATAATCTCCTTTTGGGTTTTACCTATTTTTTTTTTGTCGATAGTGTGTTTGGATTTCAAAAAATTCTTCCCTGACTATAATTTTGAATAAAATACCATTACGTAACTGCTGAGTTATTTTTCAGTAATTACATATATTTTGGAGAAAAATCTTTTCATGTGACATACGAGAATTGTTATCCATCTATACCGATTTCTAATATGCAAATAACAAGTAAAATCCTCGCTGGGAATGCGTCAAAGGAAACTGATTACGATGGACCAAATACTCGGAATAGTTCCACAGTGCATCACCAACTGTTAACGGAAGGGATAACGACGACATGGACAAGTGTGAATGACACTATGGATAAACAAAATGCCGGCCGCTGTGGACGAGCGGTTCTAGGCGCTTCAGTCTGGAACCGCGCGACCGCGTGGTTTAAGTAGTTCTAAGTTCTAGGGAACTGCTGACCTCAGATGTTAAGTCCCATAGTGCTCAGAGCCATTTGAACCATTTTGAAACATAAACAAAATGGGACGAGCAACCAAGGGACATGAAATGCGAGACGTTGCCGAAAAAGGAAGAACAGTGCGGTGCAACATTTGATGTTGCGAGCTCTAATAGGTTGGCAGGATCGTGTGTGGCACAGTCAAGGCAAAGAAGGTACTGGTTGTTGTAACAGTTCCATCTAGCGACCAAAATCCAAATAATTCTCTCTAGCCGGGGTAACAGATCCCTACCCCGTGATAAGAGTTCGTAGAGCCAGAAGCATCCTGGATGATGTTTCGGAAAGTGGGATTGTGGTATGATTTGTGCCACAGAACTAATGTCTACCAGCTTGACGGAGTAATTGAGAACGTCCAGATTTTGCTGGGATGTGATTATGTGGGTGCTGCTAACTATGGTTGCTCTTACTGTGAGGAGGTGGGTGTTAACCATTGTACTAGTGTTCACATGTCTTTTACTCAGTATGGCATGCCATCACTCTTAGTGACTTCCTGGGGATGCAGGGCTAACAGATGGAGAAATTTTCGCATTTACCTCCCATGGAGGGGTCCCTTAAACCTGCCGTCCTGTACGTGCTGAAGTGGCTATTCAAGAGGCGTAGTATATTTATTTATTTATTTATTTATTTTATTTGGTGACTTTAAAAACTGGCGTAAATTTAATTGTGTGGTCCAAACGAAAAAACTGTTAACTGATTTTTACTTCCTAGAATATTACATGAGAATGAAAATATAACAGTATAATAATTAGCCTCGGCGTATTTGTTCCTTAAAGAGCATGGACTCAAAAATTTGTTGTTGGCCGACACAACACTCGAAGAATACTCCTCTTCCCATCATAATCAGGCTGTAGTAGTTGAATCCTGGCTCACAGCGTAAGCTGAAAAGTAAAATCACAAAACTAATGTTGCTCTCTGCTGAGGCTCATTGCTGTGAAAAAATATTTGTTGAATGTTAAAGCGGGCGATGTCTGCGCTTCCACTATGGTTCTGCTTTTTAGATCGACGCGTAATGGCGTCCGTTGAAGCAGAGGTCGCTATTATTGTGGAGCTGTAAACGTCTCAAGAAAAATTAAACCAATGCAAAGAACATGACAGAGGGGTCACTCTACATTGAAATAACTCAAATAGAAACTTTAACGTTCTATATTAACAAGGTTAATAGCATAAAAGCTTACATTACTTTCGTGCATCACGATGTCTGCTTCTTAACACCAGAAACAAGTGAAGGAATAGGAAGACCAGAACAATGTAGGAGCGCTCTTCTCCTTTATTAATAGCATAGAGGTTATTACATTTTAAGAGTTTACTCCTTGATACTAACATAAAATTTAATATTTAAAATAAAACATGGATATTTTCCGCCGCCTATGCGGTCGGCGAAACACATAAGATTCGTGTACATTTATTTCGACGAATAATATTTCTTGTTTCAAGTATTTTAGTTTTAAATGTCTTTACGACGCAATCGTCGCTGGGACGGTACAGTGCTCAGAAACCACTTCAGTGCTGTTTGTGCTGACGTTTCGAACTGCTCTCTACTTCTGCTGCTTAAACATCCGCACCATATTTTTTGCTTGATACCTGGGAGACGGATGAAATGGCTTACCTTTGGGCAGGATTTAGGTGTACTGTGGTTTGAGCTTGTTTGTGTAACCATGTGTTTATTTAAAAAAGCATTAAACGCCAAGCATACACTATCACATTAAACTCAACTGACATCAACAGAGAAGCTTGACAGTTAATATCGAAATAATAGTATTCTGCCACAAAATAATTCATACTTAAAATAGACACTGTACAAATAATATTCACGGCAGTTGCAAATTTTCAGACACTAACCTTGAGCCACAGTGGCATGCAAGTGGGCACCAGCCAAGAAAAATGAACAGAAATCACAATATTCAAAATAGCAGTCTGTTGCAAATTTATGCGTAACCAAAGTAGTAGTGTACTAACCAAACAAATGCCGCAAGAGGAGCTGCACTCCACTGTCATGAGCCTTTGCATGAATGCAAAACGTAAATCGCTGTTTTATGCCCTCACAGCCACGACACAGGGTAAAGATTTGACAACTTGCAACGGTTACGACTCTGCCCAATCAGTGAACGTGTGTCATGGAACAACAACACTAAGTGCTCCGGGGAAACACACCAATAACTTATCTCCGGTGTCTCTCGTCTTAGGACACGGCTGCCATTTTCTTCTGGATGTTGTCAAAAGACGCTGTCCACCCTCCAACAGGACGATGTCCTTGTTCAGATTCAACCCGCTCTGAATTGGCCTTTGTGAGTCCCCAAGCGCCTTCTAGCCACGCGACACTGTGCGTATAAGACTGCTGTAGGTATTTCCGTCCAACTCGCTGGCCTTCAACATTCTGGACCTCGTAACAACATGCTGCCAGAGTCAGAGCTAACACATAGCAAGAGCTGTCATGAAGGTCGCGCCACCAGACCCACCAGAATCTCGGCATCAGCAGTAGAAAATCCAATTAGGCCAAATACTTTGCATAATAAAAACTAGAAAGTTGTTTCATGACGTTAGATTTTCAGAACTGTCTGGAAGCAGTTACCGTGAATTGGGGACCAGTGACCAATACTGTAGTTTGGGAGAGATCTTCGATGGCGAAAATTTAGACTAGCGTGTTTATTGTGTCTTCAGTTAAAGATGATGCCTTGCCTACCAGGACTAGGTGACAACGACTAGTAGACGCGTAGAGCCAAGAAATGCTCCTACAAAGTCTAAATTAATGCTCTCCCAGCGATTGCAAGGATGGGCAACGTAGTGAAAATTCGAGCACTACTGCCTGCTACTTCCTCGTCCTTCCTAAAAGCCTGGCCAGTAATCATGTCGTCTTGCTAGGGCTTTCATTGATCACTTCCCCCCCCACACGTGAAGAAGTGGCTGCAACTGTGGCCAGACGGTGGTCACGGTGACGAGGCGATAGATATTTGCCTCAGGATCTCATATGAAGGCACCGTCTATTAGTAGCAGATAGTGGTAGATGCGGGTATGGACTGGAATTCTTTATTTTTGTGTTTCTCCGAAACGTATGTGGAGTGCCTAAGAAGCATATAACGCATCACTTGATATAAGACGCAGAAAGTCGACAGTTCTGCGTCTATGTAGAAACAGCTCTGTTCCAAAGGGAAAGTGACATACAAAGCCTGTAATTTTATGTTGCACTGTTGGCTCGTAGATATTTAAATATTAGTCCAGCGTAGACAAATTGTTCAACCTTGGAGGCGTTTTGTTATGCGTTCTGGAAGACAGGAACATGATCAGAATAAAACCACCAGTGGTTTATGAACAGTGATTAAATGGGAAATTTGAGATATGTGGTTAGCTCTTATGGGACCAAACTGCAGAGGTCATCGGTCTCTAAGTCTATACACTACTAATCTAACTTAAACCAACGTACATTATGGACAACACACACAGCCATGCTCGTGGGAGGAGTCGAACCTCCGACGGGGTGGAGCCCCACAGAACGTGACAAGGCGCCGCTGACAGCTCGGCTGCCCCGCGTGATGAACAGTGATTAAAGTCATCTTAGACTCAAATACAAATACACTACTGGCCGTTAAAATTGCTACACCAAGAAGAAATGCAGATGATAAACAGATATTCATTGGACAAATATATTGTACTAGAAATGATATGTGATTATATTTTCACGCAATTTGGGTGCATAGATCCTGAGAAATCAGTACCCAGGACAATCACCTCTGGCCGTAATAACGGCCTTGATACGCCTGGGCATTGAGTCAAACAGAGCTTGGATGGTATGTACAGGTACAGTTGCCCATGCAGCTTCAACACCATACCACAGTTCATCAAGAGTAGTGATTGACGTATTGTGACGAGCCAGTTACTCGGCCACCATTGACCAGACGTTTCCAATTGGTGAGAGATCTGGAGAATGTGTTGGCCGTGGCAGCAGTCGAACATTTTCTCTATACAGAAAGGCCCGTACAGGACCTGCAACATGCTGTCGTGCATTATCCTGCTGAAATGTAGGCTTTCGCAGGGATCGAATGAAGGGTAGAGACACGGGTCGTAACACATCTGAAATGTAACGTCCACTGTTCAAAGTGCCGTCAATGCGAACAAGAGGTGACCGAGACGTGTAACCAATGGCACCCGATACTATCAAGCTGGGTGATACGCCAGTATGGCGATGACGAATACACCCTCCCAATGTGCGTTCACCGCGATGTAACCAAACACGGATGCGACTATCATGATGTTGTAAACAGAGCCTGGATTGATCCGAAGAAATGACGTTTCGCCATTCGTGCACCCAGATACGTCGTTGAGAACACCATCGCAGGCGCTCCTGCCTGTGATGCAGCGTCAACGGTAACCGCAGCCATGGTCTCGGAGGTGATTGTCCATGCTGCTGCAAACGTCGTCGAGCTGTTCGTGCAGATAGTTGTTGTTTTACAAACGTCCCCATCTGTTGACTCAGGGATCGAGACGTGGCTGAACGACCCGTTACAGCCATGGGGATAAGATGCCTGTCATGTCGACTGCTAGTGGTACAAGGCCGTTGGGATCCAGCGCGGCGTTCCGTATTACCCTCCTGAACCCACCGATTCCATATTTTGCTAACAGTCATTGGATCTCGACCAACACGAGCAGCAATGTCACGATACGATAAACCGCAATCGCGCTAGGCTACAATCTGACCCTTATCAAAGTCGGAAACGTGATGGTACGCATTTCTCCTCCTTACAGGAGGCATCACAACAATGTTTCACCAGGCAACGCCGGTCAACTGCTGTTTGTGTATGCGAAATCGGCTGGATATTTTCCTCATGTCAGCACGTTGTAGGTGTCGCCACCAGCGCCAACCTTGTGTGAATGCTCTGAAAAGCTAATCATTTGGATATCACAGCATCTTCTTCCTGTCGGTTAAATTTCGCGTCTGTAGCACGTCACCTTCGTGGTATAGCAATTTTTCTGACCAGTAGTGTACATTGAACTTTTCTATTGCAACAGGTCTGCTAAAGACATTGTTTACTCTATGCTTGTATGCCTTCTTCTGGAGTATTACTGTGTTTAATTGGATCCTAGTCGAATAAAATTGCATTGATAGTGCAAAGAATGGCGGGTGGTTTTCTACCCAAAACTGAGGAGAGAGCGTGACGAATACGATATACGAATTGGGGTGACAATCATTAAAACAAAGGTGTTTCTCATTAAATTTATCATGAAATTTTAATCATAAACTTTCTCCTCAGGCTGTAAAAATAACATCATTTTTATAAAATTAAAGAAATTAAAGAAGTTATAGTTTCAATGTTCATTTCTCCTGTGCCCAGTTTCGTTGTGGGAAGGCAGAGCAATGGTTTAAAGGTGGTTTAGTGAACCCTCTGCGAGTTACTTAATTAACTTAACGGCAGAGTAATCTTGTAGTTGAAATAGTAATAGTAGTAGTATTAGTAGTAGTACAATCGTCAATACATCGTTTTCTATTTGTGATAAAATCTTCTGTGTAGGTGTCGGCTTCTTTCCCTTGTAAGCTATGTTGTTCAATATTGTCATCGATCCCACGTGCTATCACTGCACTAGTGTGGTATGAAGAGGTATATGTGGTCAGAACCACTATACGTGGCGGTGCCGAAGGCAGCATACACTTTTAACTGTGTGAAAACATATTCAAAAGAAGATGTTTACTTGAACACGTTTCGGCCACAACTCATTTTGTGACTGCAAGATATTGACTGCTTGGAGGAGGCGTTTCAAATGACTATTCGCTTTTCTCAAAAAAGCATGAAACTCTGATAAATTTTGGGGACATGGTAAGGGATCGGTGCTCGATATGCTATGATCATTGAACAGAATCCCCTCTTTGTTTAGAAAATGCTCGAGATACTCGAAATGCTTCTTGGAAAAACTAGGATTTGTCTAAGTGGTATCTTAGCCCTACGTTATGTAATGTGTTCAGTGGAATGCAAGAAGTTTCACATGTGCTCCTGACTCAAAGCTTCGGTGCCAATTAAATCACACATATAGCTAGTGCATCCGTTCCACATATCTCTGGTACACTGCGGGACGCAATACGCTTACGTGACAAAAGTTATTGGAGAGCTATATTCACATATACAGGTGGCGGTAGTATCGCGTACACGACGTATAAATGGGCATTGCGTTGAAACTTCCTGGCAGATTAAAACTGTGTGCCCGACCGAGACTCGAACTCGGGACCTTGGCCTTTCGCGGGCAAGTGCTCTACCAACTGAGCTACCGAAGCACGACTCACGACCGGTACTCACAGCTTTACTTCTGCCAGTACCTCGTCTCCTACCTTCCAAACTTTACAGAAGCTCTCCTGCGAACCTTGCAGAACTAGCACTCCTGAAAGAAAGGATATTGCGGAGACATGGCTTAGCCACAGCCTGGGGGATGTTTCCAGAATGAGATTTTCACTCTGCAGCGGAGTGTGCGCTGATATGAAACTTCCTGGCAGATTAAAACTGTGTGCCCGACCGAGACTCGAACTCGGGACCTTTGCCCGAGTTCGAGTCTCGGTCGGGCACACAGTTTTAATCTGCCAGGAAGTTTCATATCAGCGCACGCTCCGCTGCAGAGTGAAAATCTCATTCTGGGCATTGCGTTATTTGTCCTCAAGTTATTCATGTGAAAAGATTTCCGACGTTATTCAGTCCGCACGATCGGAAGACTTAGAACGCAGAATGGTAGTTGCAGCTAGACGCGTGAAACGTTCCATTTTGGAAATTGTTAGGGAATTCAATATTTCTAGATCTAAAGTGTTAATATTGTGCCGAGAATACCAAATTTTAGCCATTATCTCTCACTACAGATAACGCAATGGCTGATAGCCTTCATTTAACGAGCGTGAGCAACGGCGTTGGTGTACAGTTGTCAGTGCTGAGAGATAAGCAACACTGCGTGAAATAACAACAGAAATAACCGCGACACACGACGAAAGTGTCCGTTAGGGCTAAGGCAGCAGACGGCCGACGTGCCTTTGCTAACAGCACGACATCACCTGCAGCGCGTCTCCTGGGCTTGTGCCCATTTCGATTGGATCCCAGCGGATTGGAAAGCTATGGCCTGGTCGTATGAGTCCCGATTTAAGTCGGCAAGTTACTGACGTTACTGTTGAGTGTGGCGCAGGTCACGCGAAGCCATGGACCCAAATTGTCACCGGGGCACTAGCTAGCTGCTGGTGGGTCCATAATGGTGTGGGCTGTGTTTACATGGAATGGACTGGGTCTTCTCGTCTAATTGAACAGATCATTGACTACAAATTGTTATGTTTGGCTACTTGGGGACCATTTTCAGCCGCTCATAGACTTCATGTTCCCAAACAACGAAGGAATTTTTATGGATGACAACTCGCCATGTTGCCAGGCCACAATATTTCACGATTGGTGTCAGGAATATGTTGAACACTTCAAGAAAATGATTTGGCCACTCAGATCGTCCAACATGAATCCCATCCAACATTTATGAGACATAATCAAGAAGTCAATACGTGCACAGAATCCAGCACCGGCAATACTTACGCCATTATGGACGCTATAGATTCAGCATGGTTCAATATTTCTGCAGCGGATTTCCAACGACTTGCTGAGGTCATGTCGCGTCGAGTTGCTGCACTAAGCTAGGAGAAAGGAGGTCCAACACTATGCTACGTACCCCACAACTTTTGTCCTCAGTGTAGATACCACAAGACAATATTTCTAAAAGTTGAGGTGAATGTTGATAACTGCTATGTTGGCGACTTTTCATTCACCGGTAATTGCAAATATAGGTAAGTGAGGCCGATCTTCAAAAATAATCTCTTCGTCAAACATTAAGAGGAATTCTTCTCGACATTATAGGAGTAGGTTTCCATTTGAGCCTGAACGTTAACTGTTGACTTCTGGTCTCCATAAAGTCAGAGGGAGCCAATGGGTTTCTAAGATATTTTGAATAGCACAATCATGCCACCATCTACATCCCCCTCAGGCATTAAAACTCTGCACCAGTTCAGTTAGTTTGCGCATACCACAACGCTTTCGAAAATTTTATCTCACTATCAACTGCGAATATTTGCTATGGTATTTTACGTGTTGTTTCTAACACCACTGATAATTAAATTGTCGGTTACTAAGTCAGGGCAAAGGGAGCAGAACAGCATACATACAGACTTCGCATAAAATATAAGTATCAGTACTTCCGCTTGAAAATAGGAATAAATTCTCTAAATACGTTGCTCTATGCAGGAAAAAAGCTAACTTACGCAGCGTTTTAATATTTCAATCATGAATGCCACAGTTGCAGGCTTTTAAAAGCACATCCTTTATAATGAATGAAATTAAAGTATGAGGGATATTCCGTGTTTTCCTACACATGCACCGTCATCATATCTCTTTCTTTCGTTAGCGTCTTCCATATGTGCCTTTCATCGCCGATTTTGCAGCGAAAATCCTCGTAATATACCAGTCCACCTTATTTACAAAATCCTTGCATACAATCACATTCCAAAGCCTTTAGTTCGCTTTCTTTCCCGTTTTGCCACATTTCATGATTCACTATCATACAACGCTACGCTCCAAACATTCATTCACAGAAATTTCTTACGCGAATTAAGAAACATGTTTCGTACTAGTGGACTTCCTTTGGCCAGGAATGCAATGCCTGACCTTGATAATCCTTTCTTATGTTCTCTTTGTTATGTGTGTCACATATTTTCCCCTTCAAACGAAACAGAATTTCTTCGACTACATTGTAGCCACCAATATATTTATCAGGTGAAATGTAGATTTGTGGTGTAAAAGCACACATGCCATTAGCTTATTATAAGAAGCAGGTTTAACCACAAATTTATGTATACGATCAAAAATTCGATCTTTGCACCAATATTAAAATAAATTTCAAAATACATAAGTTTTCAAGCAAAGAACTCACATGGCAATATTATCATAAATATTTTTTCCTATAACCTAGAAAAAGTACTTACATGGCTAGCATAATGGCATTACTGATGAAACTTACACGTTAAGATACACAGCCTATTCCCGAAGTAGGGTTATTGTATAGCACTCTTCAAGTAGAATTACCCTCAAATTGCGTATTTTCAGCTCTTAGTTATCTGTATTACTTTTGGAAATTCATACACCTTGTTATTGGCACTACCGAAATGAATTACATGCTTGTCGATGAACTCAATTCGATCTTCATGCTCAAGTACAAAAGATTGGTTTTGTAACATTACAAAATTTACTTGGACACCAGTGCTGATCTTCGTTACAGTTTACATCACATTTGTCGACGAGTATAGTTTGGTCTTTGTAACAAATTAAACGTTATTCCCATTTCTGAATTTATCACACACTTATCCTAGATCAGCTAAAACCGATATCAAACGAAACATTACAGTGAACACCTATACAAGGATATTATCATGTTGCAGGTCGAAACTTCGGCCTTGTTCTGCTGATAATGCCAAATCAGGCTGACTCTCTGTGGAAGTACGTGTGCCATGGTCATACGGATTTTTAGAACAGAGACATCGCTCCACAGCGCCAATAGGATGTGTTCAGATTCTAGACAAGGTAGCATTTGTGACAGGAGTTCAGAGAAAGTAACTGTTAACCCTAGAGCTGTCGCGCCGCTTTTCATAAAAGCGGCGGGCGCTCGGCGCTCTTAGTACACACGTAAAGAATGGCTGTCTTTATGTTACCAAGATAAATATGCATGAACAAAATCACAGCTTAATGTTACTCTAACCAAACAACGATAAAATAAGCTCACATAATACGAGCTAAAGCACTATTTAATTGAAATGTATTGAAATAAATTTCCATTTTATCACTCTGTTGCCACGGACAGTTGTTACTCCACAGTAACGAACCGCTCGAAGCAGTAAACAACGCAGTTGTATCAGACTCCAGACAGATTACTAATTATTTCGTAGACAACTGCTTTACTGTGGGATTATGCTGCTAGCTCGTAATCTGCGTCATTTTCTTGCACGGATCGTAAATTTCTTTCTCACCTACTTCGCTATTTATTTTGCAGTGTTGTTGCCTAACTGGACGTATAACAACACAGTTTATCATTGTGTTAACTGAAGCAATAATGAAGGGATAGGTATGGGCTCGCAATTGTGAAACAACAATAGAACGATGCAAAACGATTTTATTTGTGTCTGACGCATTTGACATTGTATTAGTTAATTTCAGGAGAATCCGAGGAAAGGTCCAGAGCGCCTCGCTTACGAATAGTAACAATGCCATATAGTACTACATTAGGGGCGGAAAGCTGGCGGAAACCAGATCTCAATGGCAATGAAATTCTAATTTCCGATTGGAATGTATATCCCAAAGACAGTTTGAACGCTAGTGTTGGAGGCGTGTTTATAGCTACAAAAATTACGATTACATCTAGTGAGATAAGTACGGACTATAAATGTGAAATAATTTGCGTGATGACAAATGTTGGAAAGTGGTTCAAACATATTCATCAGATGATTTTATAGACTCCCTGTCTCAGGAGCAGTAGTGGCGGAATATTTGAGGAGAGTCTTGGAGAATGTTTCAAGTAAAGTTGTAACGTCCCCTTAGATAAATTATATATGACTGTGCTTAAACTGACACACAATATTTTTTTAGCGCAACGCAATCTGACTTTCAATAATCCCTACAAAAATGGCCCTGACTAACATAAACCTATACCTTTCACAGATCACTTACCTCACAAAAATCTTCTTTACTCGAACTACTGCAATACAGCGAGCGCCACTACTGCCAGCTACATAAAAGATTCAAACTACGGAAGGCAATAACTACTGGCATAGTTAGCAAATGAAAGATTTTAATAGAGAACAAACAATGTATTTACCTTAATAGTCATAATATATATAGCAGTTCATGACATCCATTCTTACAAATGTACTGTTTCTGATGGACACACCTCCAGATTATCCATTCTCAAAAATCCGCCATCTCACTTCCCCACATCCACCACTGCTGGCGGCTCACCTCCAACTGCGCAACGCTACGCGCTCTTAACAGCCAACAGCCCAACACTACAATAGCCAACAACAATGCAAACCAGCCACAGACTGCACACAGCACAGCCAGTGATTTTCATACAGAGCGCTACGTGGCGTTACCAACAAGAAAACCTAAACAGCCTATTTACATAGCCCCCATGCTCCCCACAAAAAATTTTACAAATTGTTATGTGCACTGGCCAATACATATTTGTTAAAATTTTTTCACTATTACAATAACAAAGAAATCGAATGCGCACACTTATTGATACGATGTTGGTCAAAAGCTAAAATTTTCTCACTGCGATAAAGACAGTCCTGATCGTTCATCACAGTAAAAGAGCACTGTTTTTCTCAAAGTCTGAGCAGTAAACGAAAATGCACACGGAAGTAGTGGATTTCCATGCAGTCTTGAAGAAGTAGTGTTGTCCTTCCAACGGAAAGACAGTGCTGACTCTTGACATGCAGACAGGGAATAGGCCACAACAGAACAAACCCACTGCATAGTCAGTCGAAGTTTTGAAGAATATTGATAGGTAGGTCATCACAGAGTAGACCCACTGTAGTCCTCGTAGAGAGTATGGTATTGGTGGGCCACCAGAGGTGCAGACCCACTGCAGTCCTTGTAGAAATAATGGTATTGGTGGGTCATCAAAGGTGCAGACCCACTGCAATCCTTGTAAAGACGGCCAGCAGCCATCTGTTGCGACTGTGCAGGTGCACAATCACCATCGAAGAGTCTTGCGGAGAATATAGCAAGTCCATCAACCACCACTTGTGCACGCACAAAGTTTTTGGAATTGTCCTTAGAACCAGCAATGCTGTTAACCTGTCCCTTGCTGAATTATCAACAAGTGTGCAAACACTAACTGCCCCTACTTCTCACATATTGTCCATGTACTATGACCAACAGAAACGTGTGTAGTGAAATGTAACTTACAAGTTACTTAATTTGATGAACTGGTGTCAATTACAATTTTATAACATAAGAATACAGTAACAAAGGTACAAAATACATCATACGTCCCCTTAGAAAAATTATATATGACAGTGCTTAAACTGACACACAATATTTTTTTAGCGCAACGCAATCTGACTTTCAATAATCCCTACAAAAATGGCCCTGACTAACATAGACCTATACCTTTCACAAATCATTTACCTCACAAAAATCTTCGTTACTCGAACTACTGCAATACAGCGAGCGCCACTACTGCCAGCTACATAAAAGATTCAAACTACAGAAGGCACTAACTACTGATAGGCATAGTTAGCAAATGAAAGATTTTAATAGAGAACAAACAATGTATTTACCTTAATAGTCATAATATATATAGCAGTTCATGACATCCATTCTTACAAATGTACTGTTTCTGATAGACACACCTCCAGACTATCCATTCTCAAAAATCCACCATCTCACTTCCCCACATCCACCACTGCTGGCGGCTCACCTACAACTGCGCAACGCTACGCGCTGTTAACAGCCAACAGCACAACACTATAATAGCCAACAACAATGCAAACCAGCCACAGACTGCACACAGCACAGCCAGTGATTTTCATACAGAGCGCTACGTGGCGTTACCAATAAGAAAACCTAAACAGCCTACTTACAAAGTTCCTTACTATGCTGTAGTATTAGACGCATATTTCAGCTTACCAGCTACAGAGTAGAAAACTCAAGTGATGAGGGCGGGTAATAGGGACAGGGAAGAGTGTGAAATTGTTTTAATGTTTTATCCGAAAACTATCTTGAGAAGTAAATCAGACAACAGGCTTGTGAAGGCAACGTCATAGATCTGGTGGTGACAAAGAGACCAGAACTTTTCCGTTCAATTAGCGTAGAACAGGGAATCAGCATGCAAGCGTCATAAAGATGATCAATCACGTCCAGTGTAGTTACTGCATGAGAGTCGTACAGCATCACTATGTGGTTTACTGTTAAAGTTCCAAGAGCATACGTTCGTAGTAGAGTCAAGAAATACATTGCTTCCTCCCGCATATACACTGCAGAAGACCTTGGAGATAAAATCACGCTCACGTAGAAGTTTACCAGCAATCGTTCTTCCTGAGAATCATTCGTGGTTGGAAAAGGAAAGGTAACAGTGATACGCGAAGTAGCCTCCTACACTGAAAGGTGGCTTGGGAGTATTAATGTAGATGTAGGAGTAGACTCTACAGGACTCTTTGGTAAATTAGTGTACTGAACACTAGTAATATACATTTGTATAGGCAAGAAATGAGGATCACTATGCTATGAATTACCCATTTTCAAAGCAGTGAACCATTACAGTAACTCCGTGCTAGGGATTAACGTGCCGTATGGGGCAGTTGCTCATAATTTCCGCTGTAGCATGATTCATGAAATACAGCTTTTGCCACAGTTTGTTACAATTCTGATATAACGTTAAGGGTACCTTCTTACAGTTCTTACTATTATACGTGGCAAGAAAACTTGCTACAATTTTTGCTATGACATGGGGCAGTTTGTTACAGTTTTTGTTGTAATATGGAGCAGTTTGTTACAATTTTTCTGTAACATGGGCAATAAAATCTTAAGAACCAGCAGCTAATACTTCCAGTACCTGACACATCCAGTTGCTGACACCCCCTATTAGCTGACACCCTCTGGCTGCCCATATACACAGCCAGATACTGATGTTAGAATATTGTTTAGAATCCAATAGCAGACACCCAGTGTCAGGTTTCAGTATTAGAATGCTATTCGGGTTTTGACTATTTTCTTCAGTCCAGTATCGCTGCCTTGCCGCTTATCATACTGTGTGTACAATCTGAGATAGGGAAAGAAGATTTTCAACTATAAATAACATCAAGTACATGAAGCTTTGAACTTGTAGAACTGGGGATACACATAGCAAATCCTAATGAGTGGTGCAAAGTTCCCTGAACAATTCTGATGCATAAAAATTCAGGAAAATGTCCAGTTTACAGACAGATGGGGTCATTCTGTACACAGGGTGAAAAATGTGAAGCTCAGATAGTTAATATTATCTTGGAGTATCATAAGAATGGATAACGTATTAGTAGAATTCAGCTGGTAATAGGTGTCGATAAACTAGTTGCAAAGTTGAAGCTGAGAACCTGCAAGCAGCCATGGTGATTATGAAGCACTCTACGTAGCGCTTTTAGGCAGTTATAATCCGAGTAAAGATGCGAGGGAAGGAAAAGACTGCCGTAGTTCCACAGCCATGTTGGAAAGCTACTAAGAAAGTAAAGATAGTCTCATTGCTAATTTAAACGTAGCCAAAGAATCGCAGATGGACAAAAATTAAGTGACGTCAAACTGAGGGTAACGAACGCCATGCGTGAAGCATCCACTGAATTCGAAGGTAAAATTCTGTGTATCGACTTGACAGAAAGTCGGAAGAAGTTTTGATCTGCTGCTGAAACAGTAAATGGAATGAAGTCATCTATGCACACACACACTATGACCACAATGGCATCGAAAGGGAGGGTGGCACAGAAAAGACCGAAATACGAAACACATTTTTTAAAAACTGTTTCTCAAAAGAAGATCACACTGCTGTAACTCCTTTAAACTGTCGCACCGACGCAAAATGGTATAACAAAAAGTGACAGTAAGGAAACCGATATTGCTCAATGGAGCGGAGGTCACTGGACATGATTTGATAGCAAGGTGATTTTACATAAAGTAGCAGCAGTGTAGTGCAGCTGTCTGGAAGAGAGAAGTGTTCCTAATGATTGGAAAAAAAATATAGTCATTCCCATTTCAAGAAGAGACATTGAACAGACGCACAGAGTTATAGGCCTATATCTGACCTATTGTAGAATTCTGGAACACTTTTCATATTTGCGTATTCTGACATTTCAGGAGACCGAATATCTCCTCTGTAGAAGCCAACGCGGGTTCCGACAGCAACAGTCTTGTGAAACGCAGCTCACTCTGTCCATTGAAGAGACGCAGAAGGCAGTAGACGCTGGAGCTTATATAGATACCGTGTTCCTGGACTTTCGTAAGGCATTCATTGCACTTCTGCAGTGCCACCTAATGAAATACATGTGGGCATATGGGTTATCATAGAAAATGTGTGAATGGATCGAATAGTTTCTAGCAAACAGCATGTCGTTCTCCGCAGAAGCTTTTAGGTACAAAAGTGACTTCGAGCAGAGAGCAAGGGAGTGTTATAAGTCTGTTACTTTTCACAACATATATAATAATGTAGTAGACAACCTCCAAAGTTCCATGAGACTCTTCAAAGACGATGCTGTGATGTCTCAATGCTAGGAAACTGTAGCGAAGTTCAGGAAGATCTGCAGATGATCGATGCTTAAGAAGGGAGTGGCACTTGACCTTCAATTTATGTAACGTATCACCTGTAAATATATAGAAAGACTCATTATTGTATGATTGTGCGATTGTAGAACAGTCACAGAAGCAGTTACTTCCGTAATATATGTAGCAATATAATTACAGAGCCATTAAAAATAAAATGATCACATAACAATAATGATAGGAAACGCGGATACCATTCATTTGAAGCACTTGCAGGAAATATAGTCCATCAACCAAGTATGTAACATATAAAACACTTATTTCCACAATATTTGAACATTGCTCAACAGTAAATGATTCGTACCAGACAGGATTGAGGAAGGAAATAAAGAAGATCGAAAGAAGAGCAGCACGTCTTGTTGCAAGTTCATTTAATAAGGATGGAAGCGTCATAGAGATTATCAACTAACTCCAGTGGTAGCTGAAGCTGTAAATATGGGGCGCCCATAGCAAATTCTAATAAGTTGTGCAAATTTCCCAGAATAGTTCGGATATATAAAAATTCAGAGACAAAATTGATTATGAAGTATTTTGTTCCAATCTTGCTATAACATCGCGGTAAACTGTTGTATATGTACTGTAAGGTTGAGCAGTTTGTTACAATTTTTACTGTAACTTGATGATGCATGTGGAAATTCGACACAGTTTTGCTGGAACATTGTGGTTATGGGGCAATTTGTTATATTTTTACTGTAAAATTGGAGCATTTCATTATAATTTTGCAGTAACATATTAGCATATAGGACAATTTGTTAGAAATTCACTGTAACATGGCACTGTATTTGGCAATTATTACACAATATGGTGACATACAGGGTAATTTTCTACTTTTTGCTATAAAATTTTGATGTGTGGAGCGAAATATCATGTAGTTACCACTATGTGATAGCAGAAATTGATGAATATTTTTACCACAAGATAAAGTTAATACCTAAGCATAGAGTCGCTATGATGTTTGATGGACTTTTGAAGCGGACAGTACCAGGGTAAAGAGTCTCATCTCTTACCTATATTGACGTTTATTACTACTGTTCAGTATGTCATTTCACTGAGGTGCCGTGTAGTTTCCACTGAGTGACAGGATGATTTAGTATTATCAGAGGAACATCACCAACGTTTTGTAATGTGTCGAGGTAATGTTTGGTTTGATGTTGGTACTGGCAAATCTAGTAGTATTTGACAAATTTAGACATGGAAATAACATCCTTTACTTCGGTACAAAGATCAAACTATTTATCTCAGTAGTGATTTAAGCTGTAAGTTAAATCATCAGAAGTGCCCGTGTGTATTTTGTAATGTCATAGAACCAGGTTCCATGCATTCTGTTGCTTTAGGTCTGGCTCAATGATTTAATATATTTTGTTTCAGTAATGCCAATGAATGAGCCTTGTTGGGTAGGGTTGTTTGGGGGAAGAGACCAAACAGCGAGGTCATCGGTCTCATCGGATTAGGGAAGGACGGGAAAGGAAGTCGACCGTGCCCTTTCTAATGAACCATCCCAGCATTTGCCTGGAGCGATTTAGGGAAATCACGGAAAACCAAAATCAGGATGGTCAGACGCGGGATTGAACCGTCATCCATCTGAACGCGAGTCCAGTGCGCTAACAAATGCGCCACCTCGAAATGAACCATGTGTTTTTTGATAAGTAATGCAGATAACTTAGAATTAGAAACATTTAATTTGGGGGTACATTTTGATGAAAAATGTGGTGCAATCATCTCTTTACCTTAACCAGTAAGTTTTATCAGCAGTGTCAGTATATTAATTATGTGTATGATTTCTTGATCTTATAAGATATTGAAGTTATGATGGTAACACCATGTGTGTTTTTTGTTCAAAGTCTTACATATTTTCAGAATTATTCAAATTCAGTGCATAGATCAAATTTTCCTCTGTGAACAAGGATTTGGAGCGCAAACAGGTATTGCAGTTTCACCTCTTTGTTTGGAATCTAGATCCACCGTTGTCTTTCTTTATGTTAACATCTCGTATTCACAGCATTATGGAGTTACATGTGCATAATACGATAAGTTTATTTGTTACATTGCAATAAAAGTCTCATCAAATTGTCTTCTTCATCTCCGAAAGTGGTGACTAGTACGTTCGTTTGTATTTGCCTATGTTATGTGTTTACTTAACATATTTTGGAGCATTTAAATTATATTTTGGTATTACTTCATAGCTTAACTTCCTTTGAGGGCATGCTGGAAAGTAATATCGGTTGAGGTATTACATGTCATGCGTATTACTCATTCGACTTTCTCACTTCACTTACAAATTTGCAACCCTCTGAAATGTAACAATGTTGGTGCGTGAGTGTTTCTAACTACAAATAACGTGCCTCCGACTTAAATACGTAGAAGAATGAGAGCTATGTGCGGTGACTGTATCAACATCAGTAATGTGCGACGTTGGGTTGTTTGTACTCCTAATGAAGGAAACGGTCGTGCTAACCTTAAGGTATCTTGCAGAGCTCGGAGTGGATGACCATAAACGGCAGCCAATGACACTCATCAGAACTAGGATGAGCAACTCATCAGAGAAAATCGTCGGATAATACAGACACAGCACTCAGGTTATTGTGAATTCTCCCAAGGGAGTATAGAGAACTGTGTACAGAATGACAGTAAAGAAAATGTGTGGTTGGTGGGTGCCTCGGATGATTGCTTCTCACGTGATACAGAGGAAACTGGATGCCTGTCAACAATTTCGTCTGCGTTTTGAGAGTGAAGGTGGTGGGTTCCTTAACAAAAATGTGACAGGCATCAATGGAGATCCACCGAAAAGATCACCGACGCCAAAAAATTTAAAACCCTGGCACCAACTGGTAGACTCATGATAATAGTGCTCTGCGATTTTCAAGGTGTGGTGATTCTGGAATTTATGCTTAAAGGCACCACCACGAACTCTGCAAGGTACTGCGAGACCCTCAGAAAACTGAAAACATGGGTCCAAAGAGTTCGTCCACACATGGAGAACGCTATCTTTCTGCGTGACAACGTCAGACTACACGAGTGCATGAGTGCTGTGACATCTGCCACAGTCCGATACCTAGGGTTCACTGTCAGCGATATTCCTCTATACAGACTTGACTTAGCCCCGTGCGATTTTCTTCTCTTTCTAAAAGCTTATGAACACCCTTGTGAACATTACTCTGTTAGTGGCGAAGCGATGCAATCAGAGGTGGGGTTGTCTCTCCATCAGCTAAGTTAAATATTCTTCAGTAACAGTATCAGCTAAGTGGTCTGTCGTTGGAAGAAATGTGTTCAACGCCAGTATGACTGTGTCAAGAAATATTTTTATAGACATGAAAAATAAAGATGTGGTATGTTAATAAAATGGTTATTTAAAAACTTTTAAGAGTTTTCATATATAAAATTTGGAGTAATTTCATTTCATCTCATCCTCGTGCATAATCTCCAGTATGCCTGGATTGAATGTAATGAAAATGAACATTATCCTGTCTGATGCACGTATAAATGTATCTTCCTTCCGCATAAAAGTTTGCTTATTGAGGTTTGTTTATGTTCGAGCTATGATTGAGCCTGGGATAACATTAACGGTATTCTTACAGCAGCTGTTTGTGTACTTGCCTGATTAGCAAATTATTTTAGCGAACACGTTTTAGTGACGTTATAGGCTTCGTCTAGTTTTTTTTGGTACATATGCATATTTACGCCCAAAAATGGGATATCTGCTACCTGCATAGGATGTTACTTTGTTTCCATATGTGTTATTTAACACTTTAGACGTGGAAACGTGGACATAGTATGAGGGAGAGGGACGCGGGGTACATAATTTGAGAGTCAGTCATCATTCATAATGTGTGTGTGTGTGTGTGTGTGTGTGTGTGTGTGGGCGTATGTGAGTGTGTGTGTGTGTGTTTGTGTGTGCGAAAGAGACATTGAGTCACTTGACCATACAGAGTGATAAAATTGTCTCAAGTGATCAACTGAGTTGTGGTGTCATCATGGGTTTCGTACAGATAATTTTAGGTGGAGTGTCAGGATGCTGTGTTCTGTGTATATGCCTAGCCACTGGACCACTGACCTTTATGGGCGGGCCAGTCACGTGCCTTAGAAAGCAGATGCCGCGCCGGTGGTGGGGGAACATGTCACGCCGCCGCCTTCAGAACGGATAATTTCTGTCGCATTTCGTAACAGTTATATCCCACTCTATGCTGAGTTGAAACTTACTATCCCGATTAATTAGGTCGTTGTGTAGAAATATTTCTGCCACCTCTATGACAGTCAAGTCCCAGAACCCAGTCCATTGTTCTCGTGATCTTGGTTGTCGGTGACCCTGTATACTGCTTCCAGTTCTTGCGGTTTATACTTCTTCCTCTTACCAGCCTTTAACGCACGTCTTTCTTGCGTCTCGTTGTAGCCATTTTCGCGTGTACTTTATCGCAGATGCTGTAATTCATTCGGTAAGCAGTTTCTATCGCAGATGGACCTGTCTCTATGTACTAAGGCGATTCGTAGCGGTTACGTTGAGGTCAGTGGTGGCATTAAGGTAAAGATCCAGAAGCTGATTCTTCATGTAGACCGATTGTTCCAACGTGTCTTCCAGACTTCTCTAATCAAAATTTCCAGTAAGGCTACACTTTCATCCTTCGTCGTAAAGTTGGTGCTATTGTGTACACCATTAAGATGGCATGAGCATTCCTGTAGGATTTCTCTGCCATGTGGGCACAACACAAATGTGTCATCTATGTACCTGTAGAGTGCCTTCGACTTTGGGTGTGTCTATTGTGTATGTTGAAAATTAGGTGGATAGATAATGTGAGGAATGAGGAGGTTCTTGCGCAAAATCGAAAGGAATATGTGGAAACACTGATAAGGAGAAGGGACATGATGGTGGGACATGTTAAGACATCAGGGAATGACATCTATGGTACTAGAGGGAGCTGCGGAGGGCAATACCTGTAGAGGAAGACAGAGATTGGAATACATAAAGGCAACATAGGTTGCAAGTGTTACTCTTTTAGATTGAGAGGTTGGCACAGGAGAGGAATTCGTGGCGGGCAGCATCAAACCAATCAGTTGACTGATGACTCAAAAAAAAAAAAAAAAAAAAAAAAAGAAGTTTATTGAAGCCGGAGGGAAACTAGAGAATGAGCATACTTTAGCATGAGATTAATTCTAGGCGATCTAGAGTAGCATATGTTTGGACGTCTGTCTATGACACTCTATCCCCTGTGCCCATCTGGACACCGACTTTTTTCTTCCCAGGTGTGATGTTTATAAATAGCTTCTCAGCGAAAGGATTCCCTTACAGTACTATGGCTTACATATTATTCAGCATCCCTTGACACATGCGGGGAATCGGATCTGATTGTTTATGGCAATTAGTTCGGAGATACTCTTATTTATCACAACCGTTGCAGTCCACCCAGCTATCTTGACACACTACACGTGATGTGAAGCAGTAGGAAGTTAATCTGAGCGTGCCGGAAGTCCACGCTGCACACGACGACGTGCTACAACTGGCTAATATGAGGCCACTGACACATCTGATGTTAATGGATCACGAGGCTGCCTGCCGTCTGGCGAATGATGTACAGATGTTTCGTGTTCCTGAGGCGTTATGTGACGTCAGGGACGCTGCCACTTGCGGTGAGGCCATGGCACACCCATTTTCTACCTGCACTATTTCGGAAGAGCGCCCCATTGTCAAACGACCTTCTAGTGATGTACTACCTTGCTTGAGGACCGTCGAGTGTACTTCAGCATCGGGAGATAACTGGTCAACTGCACCAGTACTTAAGAGGATTGCTTGTGAATTTTTGCATGTTAGGACTAGACAAGTAAAATCAGATTGGTGATTTAATCCTTGCAAATGTCACCCATGAGCAATAGGAACAGCTGAAATTCAGGACGCGTTGAGCAAATGGAATCTTTAGAAATAACAGTTTGAAAGTAATGTACACATTTTATTCAATTCGATGCTAACTGAATTTTATAGCGGAATAACATTTTATGCAAGACATAGAGTCCAGCGAAGCCCAAGGCAGGAAGGATGAAGAGTGGAAACTGTCATAACGGACATGATGGACATTGACAATAAAACCTGAACAACGATTGTGCTGAAAATTAACACCTCCGAATTTTTTACATGACAACTCTTAAGGCTTTTTAAATAAAACAAATCCTTAAGCGTTTAAGCATTAAGCCATTTTCAAAGGATCCAAATCGAAATCGACGAAAGAAATTTTGAAACGATACCTCTTATCAATAGGATTTGGGTTCAAATGGTTCAAATGGCTCTGAGCGCTATGGAACTCAACTGCTGAGGTCATTAGTCCCCTAGAACTTAGAACTAGTTAAACCTAACTAACCTAAGGACATCACAAACATCCATGCCCGAGGCAGGATTCGAACCTGCGACCGTAGCGGTCTTGCGGTTCCAGACTGCAGCGCCTTTAACCGCACGGCCACTTCGGCCGGCAATAGGATTTGGGTTTGTTGATAGTGGCTTAGTTATGAAACGCTTGGAGATTAACGCAAGATAATAAAGAACTCTAGTCTAGACATTGTTGATTTATGGGGGCAGAATATGACCGCCAGGTCTCACAAAACTCTACTCCAATACGTATGAAAGGGATTAAAGTGCTGTTTGAGCTCCTTTTATTCCAGTTCTCTTCGTCACCGTTAAATGGCGGAAACGCGGATGTGCAGCTTTCCCCCCTACAATCGACCATTTCTATACTGGGTGGGATCTGTCCACCTAAAAAACATTTCCGAGGTAGTGCAAACTGCTGGACATTCTGAAAAAAATAGGAGGAAGCTATAGGGTAATGCAGTATATATATAAACCAAGAAATAAAAATAAAAGACCGAGAATAAAGCTCTCGGATTAAATAGTGTATAAGGCTGAAACGTTGCCTTTCTTTTGTACTCTTCAGTCTGTACATCAAAGAAGCGAAGCACTGAATGAAATAAAAGCTGGGAAGGAAGTGGCATTAAAATTTAGGGTGAAAGAATGTTAATCATAGGACTCTCTAATGATGTGACTAATCTCAGTGAAAGAGAAGAAGGTATGCAGAGGACGGTCTAATGTGCAAATAATATGAACTGAGAATAGGCCAAAGACACGCGAAAGTAATGAGGAGCTCAGAAATGAAATTGGCGATGCACTTAACATCAAAATTGGTGACCAAAAGGTAGACGATGTTAACGGATTCCAATACCTTTTAACCAAATTATCACACAACGGACGAAGCAAGGAGGACACAAAAAGTGGATTATCACGGCGGAAAGGCATTCCTGGCCGGAAGAAATTCTAATGAATTAGAAACCTGCCAAGACGGTGTTCACATAAAAATTTTAATAATACAAATTATGTTTCAAAATGCCATAAAATATGACAAAAATTTTGAAAGTTAAGGAGATCTGCCACATCACTAATGAAGTGAAAATAAGCTATTATGTAACCTCAGAGTAAGTTAAAAACATATAATTTTCACTGTTACAAAAAAATGGTTCAAATGGCTCTGAGCACTATGGGACTTAACTTCTGAAGTCATCAGTCCCCTAGAACTTAGAACTACTTAAACCTAACTAACCTAAGGACATCACACGTATCCATGCCCGATGCGGGATTCGAACCTGCGACCGTAGCGGTCGCGAGGTTCCAGATTGTAGCGCCTAGAACCGCTCCGCCACTCCGGCCGTCTTGACTGTTACACCCAACCGGACTGAAACGATTACTGATATTCACCGTGAAAGAAGCAAACGAGGTCCCATAACGACTCCGGAATACTACGGTATGACGTGTTGCAGGATGTAAATAAACTGTAGCCAGGCTGTCAGATTTAAAGTTTTTACCCGATCTAAACGCTTCAACGACGAAATTCTACTACTCTCCCTTCCTAATGGCCCTAGCCAAGTGGCTTAGTGGCGGACACTGCTAGACTCATGTATTGTACCAATATATCGGATAAAATAGCACATCATTCTCATTGAGTTTGAATAAACATGCTGAATAAAGGAGTAACATTCAGAAAGACAGCAAATACTCATTTACTTATACTGGAAGATTAAGAGAACATTAAATAAAAAATTTTGTATCACTGCAGATCATCGTATACCACACGTAAATGCTACATCAATCGAAGCAATGTCAAAACAGAAAGTACTAATGAATTATTATATTTTTCTACACAAAAGCACTTCCTAAAAGGCTTAGAATGCGCTTTTGAAATCCACCTTCGTAGCTGAATGTTCAGTGTTAAGACTGTCATGCGAGGATCCGGGCGCTACCAGAATTCGAAACTCCGCACTCCGCAAGGCAGCCATCTAGGGTAAAACAGCCGGGAGAGCGGGGTGCTAACGACATTACTCTCCGTACCTCATCCACACGACGCCGCAAGGCAGAGGATGACACGGTATCCGGTCGACATCCTTTGGCCTTAAAGGCTTGGACGAGGAACTTGTTTTATAAGCTTTTGAAATTACGGAAGGAATGATTTACAATAACTGGAAATTAAATTGCGTGGGATAGGTAACAACTATGAGAAGTCGTGAAAGCAAAACGAAAAAGGCATTTACACTAGTTTTTAAACAGATTTACGAGAGGACAGCTTCCTAACAATCACTGAAATGTGGGATATGGTGTGTCGTCATCAGACGTTGGCGTCCCATAAATCTTCCGTGTAATCCATATCAAATATTACTGCTGTAACGGCCCTCTTGAAACTTGCCACTTGTATTGTGACGCAGGTTATGTGAGTTGTTTACTGTCTCCTCGTCGACTGAAGTATCTGATATCGATGAAGTACACCAATCGTGGTTGACCCAGCAAAACAATGTTTACCTACGTCAGGGCGCATATCTACATCTACATCTATATACATACTTCGCAATCCAACATACGGTGCGTGGCGGAGGGTACCTCGTACCACAACTAGCATCTTCTCTCCCTGTTCCACCCTAAAAAGAACGAGGGAAAAATGACTGCCCATATGCCTCTGTACGACCCATAATCTCTCTTATTTTAACTTTGTGGTCTTTCCGCGAAATGTAAGTTGGCGGCAGTAAAATTGTACTGCAGTCAGCCTCAAATGCTGGTTCTCTAAATTTCCTCAGTAGCGATTCACGAAAAGAACGCCTCCTTTCCTCTAGAGACTCTCACACGAGTTCCTGAAGCATTTCCGTAACACTCGCGTGATGATCAAACCTATCAGTAACAAATCTAGCAACCCCCCTCTGAATTGCTTCTATGTCCTCCATCAATCCGACCTGATAGGGATCCCAAACGCTCGAGCAGTACTCAAGAATAGGTCGTATTAGTGTTATATAAGCGGTCTCCTTTACAGATGAACCACATCTTCCCAAAATTCTGCCAATGAACCGAAGCGACTATCCGTCTTCCCCACAACTGCCATTACATATTTGTCCCACTTCATATCGCTCTGCAATGTTACGCCCAAAAATTTAATCGACGTGACTGTGTCAAGCGCTACACTACTTACGGAGTATTCAAACATTACGGGATTCTTTTTCCTATTCATCTGCAATAATTTACATTCATATAGATTTAGAGTTAACTGCCATTCTTTACACCAATCAAAAATCTTGTCAAAGTCATCTTGTATCCTCCTACAGTCACTCAACGACGACACCTTCCTGTACACCACAGCATCATCAGCAAACATCCGCACAATTGCTGTCCACTCTATCCAAAAGATCATTTATGTAGATAGAAAACAACAGCGGACATACCACACTTCCCTGGAGCACTCCAGATGATACCCTCACCTCCGATGAACACTCACCATTGAGGACAACGTACTGGGTTCTATTACTTAAGAAGTCTTCGAGCCACTCACATATTTGGGAACCAATCCCATATGCTCGTACCTTAGTTAGGAGTCTGCAGTGGGGCACCGAGTCAAACGCTTTCCGGAAGTCAAGAAATATGGCATCCGTCTGATAACCTTCATTCACGGTTCGCAAGATATCATGTGAAAAAAGGGCGAGTTGCGTTTCGCAGGAGCGATGCGTTCTAAAGCCGTGCTGATGCATGGACAGCAACTTCTCTGTCTCAAGGAAATTCATTATATTCGAACTGAGAATATGTTTGATAACCCTGCAGCAAACCGATGTTAAGGATATTGGTCTGTAATTTTGAGGATCCGTCGTTCTACCCTCCTCATATACAGGCGTCACCTGCGCTTTTTCCCAGTCGCACGGGACTTTAGTTTGGGCAAGAGATTCGTGATAAATGAAAGCTAAGTAAGGAGCCAATGTAGGACTCTCTGTAAAACCGAATTCGAATCCCATCTGGACCTGGCGATTTATTTATTTTCAACCCATTCAGCTGCTTCACAACCCCAGGGATGTCTATCACTATGTCCTCCATACGGGAATCTGTACGAGACTCAAATGGCAGTATGTTTGTACGATCCTCCTGCGTGATAGATTCCTCAAATGCTAAATTTAAAATTTCAGCTTTCGTTTTGCTGTCTTCCGTTGCCAGGCCAGACTGATCAGTGAGTGACTGGATGGAAGCCTTCGACCCGCTTAACGATTTTACGTAAGACCAGAATTTCCTTGGCTTTCCAGCAAGATCTTTTGCTAAGGTATGGTTGAATGCTTCCCGCATAGCTCTTTTTACAACAGCACGAATCTCTCTCTACTAACTTTTGCCTGTCCTCAATCTCCCGATCTTTCTTGTACCGCGAGTGGAACTGTCTTTGCTTCCTGAGCATTGTCCGAATCGCACTGTGAAACCACGATGGGTCTTTTCCCTCCGTAACCCACTTTCTCGGCTCATACTTGTCCAATGCGTGATTTACAATGTGTTTAAAATTTGCCCATAATTCTTCCACGTCCATCGTACCGGAAGTAAGTGAAGTGGGATGATAACAACTGCTTATCTGCTCTTTCTAGTAAGAATACTCTCCTAGCCTCTTGACTGACTTTTTAAATTTATTAACCATAGTCGTAATGACATCATCATGTTCATTAATCCCTGTCTGAACACTGACACCGTCGATGAGGTCTGGTCTGTTCGTGGCTACCAGATCTAAAATATTTTCATTATGCGTTGGCTGTCGATTTAGCTGCTCTAGACAGTTTTCGGATAATGCGTTCAAAAGTAATTCACACGACGGCTTGTCTGTACCACCTGTAATGAATCCATAGACATCCCAGTCTATACTAGGGAGGCTGAAGTCGCCTCCGACTAATATAGCATGATCCGGGTACTTATGCGATACAGACTGTAGACTCCCTTTGAATGATTCTAGAACTGTCACGGTGGAACCTGGTGGCCGGTAATAACACCCCACAATTAACTTTATTTCTCCTAGCCCTGTTAAACGTGTCCAGTTAACATCACAATCACACTCTACTTCGACCTCAGTAGACACAATGTTTTTGTCAACTGCAATGAAGACACTACCTTCTACGGTGTCTAATCTGTGTTTCCGATACACGTTCCAACCCTCACTAAATATTTCAGAACTTCCTATCTCAGGGTTCAGCCAGGTCTCAGTCCCGAGAATAATTTGCGCGCCACACGCTTCCTGGAGGGCAGTAAATTCAGGAACTTTCTTCCGAACACACTGAAAATTTAGAGCTAATATCTTGATAGCTGAAGTGTCTTTACACTGATTGCGTCCTGATTTCCCTGCCTGCACGTCGACTGGTGAGTGTTCAACAGGACACCTCGCACTACTGCCTAGCCTTAAAAAAAAACCATGCGCACGCCACAAGTACTCTGCTACCTGAGTAGCCGCTTCCTTTGTGTAGTGCACACCTGACCTATCTAGGGGCGTCCTACAATTCCCCACCCAATAGCGCAAGTCTAGAAATCTGCAGCCAAGACCGTCACAGAGTCGACGAAGCCTCTGGTTGAGACCCTCCACTCGGCTCCAAACCAAAGGACTCCGATCCACTGTGGGAACGATGCTGCAAATAGAGAGTTTTGTTTGCACCCCGCGTGCGAAGCCAGCGATCGTCACCAAATCCGCCAGCCGTCTGTACGAACTGAGGATCGCCTCAGAACCCAAGTGACAGGCATAATTGGTGCCGACGTGAACAACTACTTGCAGACGACTGCACCCCGTATGCTCGATAGCTGCAAGCAAGGCCGCCTCCACATCTTGGATGAGGCCCCCGGCAGACAAACCGAGTGCACGTTGGAATTATTTCCACCCCTGTACGCTATTTCCCTAAGGGTCTCCATCACCCGCCTAACGTTGGAGCTCCCAATAACCAGCAAGCCTTTGCCCCCGTGTGCCTGCTCGGGCCCTGCTGAAGGAGCCGCCACCTGCCCACCGACAGGGTGAACGGGCGAGTCCAGCCGGACAGCCTCCACATTGGCCCTCCGCCTCGATCAACGAGAACGCGTTGCAGTCCGCCACTCACCCTGAGGAGAGGGCGGCCCCAACGCGCCGGGTACACTAGAAGGTGCCTCGGCGGCTGAGTCGGCGGACGCAGCAAGCGACACCTGGGGTGTCTCAAGCGACGCGCCAGACCCTCCGCCGTCGCTGCACCTCGAGGCAGCAGCCTGAAGACGGCTGACCGTGGCCAACAGCACGCTCAGCTGCTCGCGAACCACGGCCAGTTCCTCCTGCGCCCGCACACAGCACGCACACACCCTATCCATCCTACTGCTAATGTCTAACGACTCCGTGAATTTATACTCTACGGCTATCAATAAGCAATATTAATCCTGTCAAATATGAGAATACGCAAGGATTTTATGTAATTAAATATGCAAGCGCACAAACAGTCGGAAAGAAATTAAGAATCAAATTACAAATCAAATATGAAAGCTAAATATGCGACTCGCTACTGCACTGCTGCTGCACTACTGCTGCGTATTAAACGTTTCTCACCGTCTTGCAACGTTGTGATCTTTTTTTCCTTAGGTATTAGTTTACGTCGACAAGCCGTTCAGTACATTAATGCACATAATTTATAGAAAGTGCTCATTGTCAAAATCAGTCTTCTTAAACACGTTACGCCACTGCCCGAAATAGTAGCTTACCAATTAATCTGTGAAACATTAGTCCATGGAAAGTAGCACTTCGTTACGTTTACACTTATACTACACACACCGGGCTACACATTGAAAACAATCAGCTTTATGCACTGAAATCATAATCTTGCTAATCACACGCCTTTTCCTCGCTTGTGTAATAAACAGTCTTTACTCTCCTGGTTATTTTGCGACGGCTTCGCACAGCTAGCTATCGATATCTTTCAGAGCTTTCTCGTGAAATATTATATTAAATTGTGTTTCACATAAATACATAGTTTGATTCACACACAATTATCTTAACAACATGATATTACATGTCTAAGCACACAACAGCAGAAACTGAAAAATTATGATTTCATACATGTATATACAGAAACAAACGTAACAGACACCATTGCATTTCTCTTGGATGTGAAAGTAAAATAAGTAGGAAAGAGACAAAATATTTTTTCAGACTATAGTAGAATCTACTTAACTTCTACTAGCATGAATCATTAGCCTTAATTTGAGGAAAAATTTCTGAGAATGTAAGTCTGAAGCACAGCACTGCATGCCTGTGACTTGTGGACTTGGGTAAACCGGTGAAGAAGAGAATCAAAGGGTTTGGGATGCGTTTTTACAGTTGAAAAATGTGCTGGATACGTAAAATAAGGAATGAGGAGGATCTCCGAATTAACAGCGAAGAAAGGAATACATGAGAAACAATGACAAATACATTGATCAACCAGCACATTATCAGACGGCCGGGGTGGCCGAGAGGTTCTAGGCGCTACAGTTTCGAACCGCGCGACGGCTACGGTCGCAGGTTCGAATCCTGCCTCAGGCATGGATGTGTGTGATGTCGTTAGGTTAGTTAGGTTTAAGTAGTTCTAAGTTCTAGGGGACTGATGACCTCAGAAGTTAAGTCCCATAGTGCTCAGAGCCATTTGAACCAGAACATTATCAACACTTTTCTAATAGCCGGTAGGTCCACATTTGGCTTCAGGTCGTGGCGTGGAAGCAATGAGGCATTAGTAAGTACGTGGAGGGAATTGGCACTCCATACGCACACACAAGTCACCTAAATCCCGTAAATTCCAGCAAGTGGGGCGATAAGCACTAACGCCACGATTAATCATATCCCAGATGTGTTAGATCGAGTTGTCTGGTAATTTGGGGACCAGCTCATCAATTGGAACCCGCTATTGTTTTCCTGTAGTCACTCCATCACGCTCCTGGCCTTGTGACATGGCGCATTACCACGTTGAAAAATTCACTGCCATTGGAAAACATGATCGTCATAAAGAGCTGTACGTGGTCTGCAAGCAGTGTACGATACTCCTTGGACGTCGTGGTAGCTTGCACGAGCGCCACTGGACACATGGATGCTCACGTGAATGTTTCCCGGATCATAATGGAGCCGCAGCCAGCTTGTCTCCATCCTGCAGTACCGATATCACAGAGCTGTTACTTTGGAAGACGACAGATTCACGCTCTCCCATCGGCACCATAAACAAGGTATCATGACTCATCATACCATGCAACGCTCTGCCACTTCCGAAGATTGATTTACAATTGTAAGAATAAGAATAGCGTAAAGCGACGCACACTTCAGACAGTCAGGCTTATGATTTTTCGTACGTACGGATCATCTTTAATATGTATTACTGGGTTGTTAGATGATACTTCTTAAGACCTAGATGTAACTTAACTCCTGTTCTGCTTTGAAGACAATGTTACGGTGGCGAGCTTGCTCTGATGAAAATTCTTGCTTCTCCGAATTATTACGGATACCGGTAACGCAGATAGATTTGGTGAAATAGCAACTAGTACATGAAGTTGACTTCATGCTGTAAGAATTAATCAGTACAAGACAGACGAAACATCCGATAGGAGTTTTTACAAACGTAAGAAAATCAATGTTCTTCATCTTTTCTCGCTAGCTCAAGAGGCATGATTGCTGCGGGCATAGCACGTCTTAATCTTTGTAGTAAACTACTCAAGCGAATGAATAGATGAAAATAGAAATAACACATATACCCATATAGTTAAGCCAGTTTAAGTGCCAATACCACTGCACCCCTACTGCACACTGGTGTGATCCGTGAATACTAGACGACAGCACACAGTAGCGGTGCCCTTTCTACACACAACAATAATATATTAAAATGTAGTTTCAGTTATAACTTTGCCCTCACCCGGATTTAAAATACCTTTATTGATGGCCAAACTTACTACTCTGTATACCCTAGAAGAGCCGGCTCTCTCTTATTTTACAGTTTTATTTACATGTTCTGAAAGTTTAATTTTTCAAGTCCATGCCACGACAAGGGGCATTTGAAAGCTAGAGTGCATGGCTCAATTTTTGCGGAGTAACCGATACACGCCTCTTGCAGGGTTACGCTCACACATTTTAAGCAACGATTCGTTGCGCCCGCAACTCATAAGTCTTTGGTGCAACATAGACTGGCGTTACAGTTTGTTTTCACAGATTTTAGATAACGACAAATTTCATCTCGTCAAAATGTTCAAAGAGCTGCTCCGTAGAACAGTGTGTATAGGCGAGTGCGTGATTGAGAGCTTCCGATGTTGCAACGGAAAGGCCCGTCATTTTCGAACTGTAGTGCTGGAACAACGTCGTGCGTCACTTATTTCAGTGTCGAAGGCCAGCCCGGACATTCAGTATCAATTCGAGTTCTCACCGAATTTTAGGTAAGTCTATAAACGTTTCCACCTTATATGGTACTAGTACCTTGTAGTAGAGTCTAGTGTCCCTCGCCTCTACAAACGAACAGAAAACGTTTGGCTCATTGTAAGCACACGCGCCTTCACTCACTATTACATACGTATGTGGTATTTTTACAGCACACGCCAAGCGTTTGATAATTGAATAGTTCCTCTTCACGTATGGTTTGTCAATACATATATAATTACACTTAACACAGAGAAAAAAAGGCATTAGAGTTCAACATCATTTGATTTAATCAAAGAGCAGATAGGGCTATATCTACATGTTGCTGACACGTTGGGTACATATGTGGTACAATTAATACATATTCACACTTAGATTCGTTATTACGTTTGTAACTTACGCTGAAAACAAGATTTAACTTTCGCCCCTAGGTCGCATATAACAACATCTTATCTTTTAAATAGACAGTACTTGACTTTTTTCAAACGCTGCTTGTCTCACCATGGTAACTTTCTTAATCTTTGAGTTCGTGAGAAAGTATTACCTTACATAGAATAAGAATTAAAATCGTTTTTTTTTCATGTTTGAAAGGACAACATACATATTTATAGTCTGAAGATATGCATAAACCACTGTCCTCACATTTCGTCTGACTCACGCGCCTGTAAATCCAGATTGCTAAGGAAAGAAAAGAGATCTTCGTTACGCGTTAACCAACACTAGCAAACAACACTTAGCCCCGCCAATCTCAAGTCTACTGGGTACGTGCTTGCTGATCTACAAGGAATGGTGTTAGGGAATGGAAAGGAGCATTTTTGTATCTGCTGCTGAAATCCATCGTATACAAACCATTGAATAAATGAGTAAACTCTTTGGGCTCACTTCTTTGTGTCTTTGTGACACTAGTTACTTATTGTTTCCTGCCCTAATTGTGGAGTTCTGAGTGCAATGTAATGTACTTTATAAGTATTACTTGTTTGAAAGTAACTGTAGCGAGTGTAATTCAGTGCACTTAACTTATATCCATGTCTTCAGGATACTAGTCTTGTGTGTATAATGTACTGAAATACGTCACTACGAAGGTTGTGCGGAGAGAATATTGCAGAAGAACGTTCAGAAAAGTCGTGATCCTCGGCAAATATATAGTAAATAATCATATTTGGTGTTCATATCATTAGCCTGCGCTTTTTAGTGTACGGTCTGGCCCCTTTTTGCCTTGGTAGTATTAGAACCAAACTTCATTTAACATCATTCTACGTACTGTAATCTCAACACATACAAATACTCATTCATACTGTCCAATTGATACACATATTTATATACATGTTATTAGTTATACTGCGGTGTGGCTCGTTTTGTTTGGCACCAGCTACCTAAATTCACCTTCCTGCCTTTACCAGGACGTGTCCTTGCATCGTTACTTGGAAAAGAAAATAATAAGTTGTAATCTGAGAACGTGGTCTCTCCGTGGCTAACTAAGGTATCATTTTTCTCCTCACACATTTCTTTTCACTTGAAGTATGTGGATATGTAAATTCATCAACTCCTTTTTCATTCTCAAAACCATTCCTCCTTTTATAAGAGCGCAAATATTAAAGCATTTCCGTCGTTTCGACTTACCTTTTTCAGTTCTTCCATATTCATACTGCGATTATACCTGCAGTTAATAAGTGCTGTTGTAGACGGGCACAACCTCATTATCATTTGTAGTTTGTTCAGAATATGACCATACTCCTACAATTATTTTTTCTTCCGTTGTACATATATACTTTCCTTATAGTGTTTTATCCACTACCACGTAAATTTGTATGTAATGTAAATAATAGTGTTATGTGAAGATAGGTTTCTGTAGTTATTCATTCATTCTTCCTTCCTCTGTAAATTACTTTTCATTTTAAACCTCCTTACTGTATTAGTTTTATTCTTATAGACCCCTTCATTTTAAAGGTAATTAACTTACATTAAAACCTCCAGAATACAGCTCATTTGGCGGCTGGATGCCAAATTTGCATTGCATCCGGCTTGCTAAGGGGCATGTTGGACTGAACTGTTTCTGCACATGCACTGAGGTTGTTGACCCGTGTGTCAGCTCCTACTACGCCTGTGAGTCCTCTTCCTCTCGTAATGCTACTTCACGTTTTTACATTTCAAGCGCATTATCACACTGTATTTGGGAAATGTTCGCATTGTAGATTGAGTCGGCACCACTGTGAGCGTGATTGATTTTCAGGCCTCATATAGCCTTTTAACATTAAACAGATTATTAAATTACTGTAACTTAGCTTCCTTCCATTTAAAACATCTAAATAAATAAAATGAAAATTTTCTCTTAAGACTAAGCGAACAATTGTTATATACACATTATATGGAAGTATTTCACCTGTTCACTTACAGTAGTTCAAGTGAAATTTCACCTTCGTCCAATCCTTTTAATGTACAAATTATCTTAGATCTTTGTGCGGATAAAGTCCATTGTTCTTTCCTTTATTAAGGTGGGATAACCTATGTGCACCTAGGTGTGGGATTTTAGTAACTTCAAATGGCCCAGTACACAAAGGCTTGCATTTATGATTGAGTTTCCCATATTTCGTATATTTAGGGAGCGTTCACAATAATATCACTTGTCTTATTTGAAATTGTACAGTGTGCCCTAATCTTTTATCATACGACTTTGTCCTGTGTTCAGCATTTTCCTCCAGATTAATCAAAGCCTGGCGTACTTTTTCTTCCAGTGACATCTCTCTTCCTGCAGGTATCTTGCACAGTGGTGTTACCAACTCGTCAATTTCTCACCTTTCAAACAACAATTCAGTACCTTTAAGACCGAATGAAGTGTGTGGCAAGTTACTAATGATGTGTTAAACTGATGAGACAAACTCAGCCCATTTCGTGTGCTTCTCGGGTGTATAGATGCGCATAAACATCTTAAAGTCTTTGAGTATATTTGCTTTAGGTTTGCTTTTGGATGAAATCTGGATGCTACTATATGTTTTATATTGTTTGTGTTAGTAAATTCCTTCCATCTATAGCTTACAAAGTACGATGCAGTGTCCGTTAACAATATCTGCGACTTCCCCACTTTTGGGAGTTAATCTTCTGTAATACTCCTAATAACAAGAGATCCTGCGGTCACAGACCGCACTGCATACAGCTTCACATATTTTGTAAAAACATCATACACCTTCATCCCCTTGTGGACAAGATTTGGCAGCATTCAAGGACACAAATTCTAAAGGATTTGTAGGCGTTGTATGATGTAGTTCAGTCATCTTGGACTTATTTGAGTGCTTCATCTTTTGGCAAATAATGCACTTTTAGAATACGACAGTTCTGCAAGTTGGTATATAACATCGACTTTGCAGCTCGTTAAACATACCTTATGATACATTTGTCGCTGCATCTGTGTCAAGTGCCACAAGTACATCTAGATTATATATCCGGTCATTAATTACAGCTTGCACTGACTCCTCATTACCCTTGCCTAAGTTGATTACATCATCCCGATATAGTTCTCGTTTCATATCTGCCCCTTGGTCAAATCAGAGAAAGCAATTTGGTATGAACTGCATGTCCCTTCACCTTTTATTTGCCTGCGAATGGAGGATTATTGGGACCTGTTCGAGTTTTCCTGATTGGTCGGCCGCTAGCCTCTTCATTGTGAGTAACTGTACGGACGGTGTGCGTTTGTGGGTTTGAAATTTGGAAATTTGTGGTAAGTTCCTATGAGACCAAACTGCTGAGGTCATCGGTCCCTAACACACTACTTAATCTAACTTAAACTAATTTACGCTAAGGACAACACACACATCCATGCCCGAGGGAGGACTCGAACTTCCGAAGGGGGCAGCCGCGAGAACCGTGGCAAGGCGCCTCAGACTGTGTGGTTTTGACCTCGCCAGGTCGTGTCCTGTGTTGCCTTAGAATTAAATTTTCCCTGACCTTGACCCTCACTAGGTACACAATTTAGTATTCCGTTGATTGTAATTGCAGCGTCGAGGACCGCCGGATGGTCTATTTGCGCAGGGTTCCTGCCAATTACTGTATTGATTATTGCTGCCTGCTGCGGGGGCGTTGTGAACTTGTTGGCCACAGCCCCTGTGTTGGGTAAGAGCCGCTCTGACGTAGTTCTGTTATTGTTTTTCTTCGAAACCTCGTTTGTACTTTTGATTTTCCGCGTTCCCATAATTATTTCTATAGTATTGATGCTGCAACGGGCATACGAGTGCCATCCCTGTTTGTTATTGACACCGTTGCCATTCTGCTGTTGCGTATTTTGTGTGTTAATGTTCTGTGGTTGCGACGACCCCTCTTCATATATTAGGTCAATCGAGTCAAGTGCGGATAAAAAACACTCTTAATCATTTCCAGATGTAATGATCAGCTTTTCCCTGATATGGGCAGGCAGGCTCCTTTTCAGTATTTTCAATACGTTCACCTGGAAAACTGAATTTGTCCAGTACCTGGTTTGTTTTGTTAAGTATTTTTCGAAATATTTCTCCAATCCCCCAGTTTACAACTGATTGGTGATAGGTTGAAAACCTCTATACGTAGCCTGTCTTTTCCTGCTGTAGACCACTATCTGACCAAGAAAGCCCATTGATAGTGCTCATACATATGGCAGTCCTCAGCCATATGTGTTCCCCTCCGTAAAACAGTACGTCCCCGGTAGCTGAGTGGTCAGCGCCATAGTCAAATCTAAGGGCCCGGGTTCGATTCCCGACTGGGTCGGAGATTTTCTCCGCTCAGGGACCGGGTGTTGTGTTGTCCTAATCATCATCATTTCATCCCCACTGACGTGCAAGTCACCGAAGTGGCGTCAAATCGAAAGACCTGCACCCGGCGAACCGTCTATCCGACGGGAGGCCCTAGTCACACGACATTCACATTCACCGTGAAACATCGCCCTGTGTGTAATCCATAACGAACCGGATCTTCTGTGCTTCTGCCCAGTAGAGGGGTAACACGTCGGAAAAAGCTCTGTTAAATACTACGAGACTCGTTCTCTTACCCTCTGTGATGGAGCAGATCCTCGTTCGCTGACAAAGTAGACAAACCAGCAGTATTGTCTGTTATCACCGAAGGTTTGTTCGGATGCACATGATGATACTCTGGATATGTCTACTCAACAAATTTTCACATTGGAAGTGGGTGTTGCATTTTGCAATTCCTGTCTTGTCCACCTGAAGGGCTTGTAGCAAATGGTTGATAAGTATTACCGCTATCTATCCTGCCCGAATGCGCCAGATTGCTCGCTATTTGCGTCTTTCTTGTGACATCCGCAACCTTAATAAGACTCCTCTGCAACTTCTCTTCGACTGCTTTAAGCCTAGCTCAATCCTAGCAATTAATTGATTTCCTTCACTACCTCTTCAAATGTCTAGACATAGGTCTCACCCTCTGGTACGACGTTCTGCCCGAGGGTCGTACGCTTATCTAGCATTCCCGCTTCAGCTATGTCCTTTAAATTCTTTACCGCCTTTTCGGTTTTTTTCTTGTGCTTTAGTTATAGATTAGTGCCGAAATAAAAATTATTCCGGAAAATCTTTACATAAAGAATTGGAACTCATTAGCACTACCTGTCATAGTTTCTAAATTTTTGCAAATTTCCGAAAGAACCTGTTGTATCTGAGTCTGCACGTGACTCTCAAACTTTAACTTGCCTGCAATTTTCTCTTGTGCCATGTTTATAGACGATACTTTTAGATCTAGGTTTTTTATCTCCTGAGATAGTGAGTAAGTCCAACTTTATTTTCCTTCCCATAACTACAAGTTTCCATGTTAAGTCATTAGAAAGTGTGTAGATTCTGTCTTAAACTGTAGGACCTCTCTGATAGGTCATCCTTAAAACTATCAAATGTTTGCTTTTATTTATTTTTAAAATCACGAAGTTTTTCATACTGTTTTTCTATAAGTTGCGTAGAAAAATTATCAAATAAATTCTTTATTGGGCCTTTATGTGTGTTCCGAATTGAATGTACTGATGACGTATTAGCGTCCTGTGTTCCCAAATTAAAAAAAAAAACAATTAGTACAGTAGACAGTTACACATCATGTTTTAAACCATTTAATTAATGAACCTGTCTAATCTACGTGGCACCGTCCTCTCACGGTAATGATTAATTAATAATTTTAACAATAATAATTAAGATGGAAACTTGCTGGCGCTGCACAAGAGGCGCATCGATAATGAGATCGCTCGGGAAGTTGTGTCTCAGCTAATTATACGCACAGTGACGCACACTCCAGACAGTCAGGAATGTGAGATTTTGTATACATGAAAAATCTGTACCGCGTATTACTGGATTATTAGATGAGAGTTCTTCGTTACCTCTTGTTCTGCTTTGAAGCCAATGTTACGGCGACGACCTTGCTTTTCTTAAATTTCTTGCTTCTCCAAAGTACTCGTACTACAGATGCCGGTAAATCAAATAAATAGTTAGTGAAGTAAGGAGCTAGTAAATGAAGTTGACTTCGTACAATAAGAATTAGTTTATTTCGTGTTATTTGTGAACTATACACAAATCCACATCGTCCGTATGTCATCGACTAGAAAAGACAGACAGTACAATATCGATGAAATATCTGAGAGGAGATTTTACAAACAAATAAAATTAATGTTCATCTTTTCTCCTTAGCTCAGCAGGCATGATTGCTGCCGGCATACCTCGTCTGTCTTTGTTAAAATACTTAGGCGAATGAGTGGATAAAAATAGACAGAAAAAATATGACATGTACCTATATAGGCAAACCCACATAAGTTCCAATACATACTGCGCCAATGTCCAGTGCCGACGGTCACAGTTCAGTTGTAGTTGCCGATGTCGTGGTGTGAATGTTCGCACAGGCATAGATCGTTGGCTGCGGAGGCCCATCTACGCACTGTGTATTCAGAGCACTTGTTCTCTGTCCAGCATTAAAATCTGACCCCAGAATGAGATTTTCACTCTAGAGCGGAGTGTGCGCTGATATGAAACTTCCTGGTAGATTAAAACTGTGTGCCGGACCGAGACTCGAACTCGGGAGCTTTGCCTTTCGCGGACAAGTGCTCACCTACTGAGCTACCCAAGCACTACTAAAATATACGACTGTTGGTAAAGTTTGCTGCACTGAAAACTTTAGTAATGTAGTTGGCGAGTGGCAACCTTAAGTTAGAGTATTATTACTTTTGTATTAAAGAATTTTTTAAAACATTAACTAGCAGGAAGACGAGAAAACATTTCTGAACAATAGAAAGCGTGCAATAACAAACATCAACCTACAAATACTTTTGTTGAGATTTTGAACGCATCGATAACACCAAGCTTTCTATGAAACACAATTCAATAAATGAAATCAGCTAATTTCACCTTTTTGTTATTGCACACTTTTGTTCACGATGAAGTCCTCCTATGGTTTTGTGGCCAGGTTTTGCTATGTTATCACAAGTGACAATATTTAGCCGAAAATAAGAGACTGTTCACACTCTTATCAGGTTAAATTTACACAAATATAGAGCCAACTGATTCAGTCAAAGCGTTTAAGTGAGACGAAAACTATCGCAGGCATTTCCCTTTCTCCAAATCGTAGCCGGTTCTCTGCCAAGTTGCACAGGGATTGGGCGGAACTATGGAAACGCCGCCAGAATTGCATGCTTGAACATAAATGTAGGTACTAGTCAAATATACAGGTTGTGATGTTGAATTTGAGGACGAACTGCACCTGTGAAATGTACTCAACACGTTGCAAGTGTCAGTCTTGACCATAAAAGTACCTCGTTCAGTTGTGAGTGCCTTATGCTCGAGATAACGAGATTCCGAACGTCGGCGAATTGTTGGTGCTTGTATAGAGGGTGCTTCCGCAGTCAAGGCAGTCGAAGTATCTGGTGATTCAAGGAGCACCATGACGAAGGCGTATACCGCGTACAGGGAAAGCGTAAAAAGATATTCCGCTATGTCACAAAGGTGAAGAATGCGTGTGTTGAGTAATAGTGAGAGACGTTCATTGAAGAGGGTTGTGATGACAGCTTTAAAAGTCACAGGAGGATCCAATATAGCGAACACCGTGCGCACCAAAACAACATGGTGGGAACTTCAGAAGCAGACAATTGCATGGTCAGCTGGATTTCCAAAACCAGTCATCACTGATGCAGATCGTCGTAATAGGAAAACGCGGCGTTGCAGCAATGAAACCTGGGCTATGGGGCAATGAAGGAAAATGATTTGGTCGGGAGAGTCTTAACTGTTTGTTTTTTTCTTTTTTTTCCCCTCTTCTTCTGGAAGAGCTTACGTCCCAAGAGTGAAATACACTGCGGAATACGTGACGATTAGGGCAGTCATAACGTGATATTCAGTCGGCGGCATGGGTACTCTACAAGGTGGCATTACTGCCAAGGAATATTTGACCTTACTGCCAAGGAATATTTGACCATTCTGGCTTATAACGTCCGTCCCTTGGTACAGTTTTTGTTCTCCAATGCGAAATGTGTCGTGCCAGACGACAGGACGTCTGTTCACATATCTCGCATCGTCCAGGATTGCTTTTATGAACACTGTCGCATCCCCCACGACTAACACAGTCACTAGGTTTCAGTAACACTGAGATACCTACCTGATTGTCTACTTTGGAGAGAAGGGGCATGATTGCTTTCCACCTCCATCATCGTTGCCTGAACTTGTCACTATTTTGCAAGAAGAATGGAATAAAGCTTCTATAAAAAACGGTACAGGATCTGCAATCATCCATTTGGAGACGACTGGAACCTGGTTGGATGCCAACTGATTCCGTACACCGTATTAGATATGGTAATGTGTTGTGGTTTTGCTGGCCGGGGTGGCCGAGCGATTCTAGGCGCTACAGTCTGGAACCGCGCGACCTCTACGGTCGCATGTTCGAATCCTGCCTCGGGGTTGGATTTGTGTGATGTCCTTGGGTTAGTTAAGTTTAAGTAGTTCAAAGTTCTAGGGGACTGATGACCTCAGAAGTAAAATCCCATCGTGCTCAGAGCCATTTGAACCATTTTTTTGTTGTGGTTTTGGTGTTTCTGTATTTTTGTGCACCACTGAATGATGGCCTTCATATAGTTGATCCCCCCCCCCCCCCCCCCTCAATCTTTCCCGTCCACCCAGTTTGAAATTTTTATGTCACTTTATCCTCTGGAGGTAGCTGGAAAAATTGAAAATATAAATTCTTTTAATATTTCCTTCTATGATTTCTTCCATGGTAACCACTTACTGCATCCGCCTGTGGAGATAAATACCTGGACAGCAGGCTCAACTGATCAGCTTAATTGTAAAGTCCAGTTTTCCGTCAACCGGCTGCCCACAAGCCGTAATCTGGGCAGCGGCTCGGCATGCCTGTGGCGCGTGCAGAGCGCGGGCAGCATTTTAATATTGAGGCAGAGCCCGCCACCAGACCGGAGCCTGCACAGTGCGGCTTTGCGGCGGGATAACCGTAACCGGCCGGCCGCTGCGGGCCGCACGGAGGGACCTCTTGCGGCTGTGTCGGCGCCCGCAGCGAGCGCCCTCGGTAAACACGGCCGGGACGTGCCCGCCATGCCGCCGGCTTCAAAGAGGCCGCCCGCTACCACTGCTACTCTGGACGCGGAGCCCATGGGGGTTGCGCAGCAGCGCGCCACTGCAGCCGCACGCTCCGCTTCACGGACTCTCACTGCTCTGCTCTGCCGGCTACATTCGTTTATGTACATCCGAGTAAGCATCTGTTTATGTTCGTATCCCAAAGGCTGCCAGCGGCTCCGAATCATGAGGTTCTCTTACGGGAACATAAGTTTTCTGAACAGAATGCCTGTCATAATTATCACTTGGAAAATTACTACACTGGCTTACATTACTGAACGTAGAAACGGTGTATAGCCTTTAATGAGACAGTTTCAAAGATTTAATTTGTTCTAGTTTTCAATTCAAAGACAGGTTTGATGCTGTTGTCCATGCTGCATAACTACTCCGACCTCTCTTAGCACTTTGATCTCCCTCTACAGTTCTTAGCCTCCACACTTATCTCTGTTACCTGTTGAAGTGTCATATCAACAAGTCCCTTCCTTTACTCAACTTTTGCAGTGAATTCCTTACTCTCGGCACTAGTTATCTAATCTACCCATCATCATTAGAACATCCTTCTGTGGTACATTCCAAATACTTCTCTTGTCCGCTTGTCTGGTTTCTCGTCAACGTTTCACATCTGAACGAGACTACACTTCTGAAGAATATCTTCAGAAATCACTTCCTAATATTTAAATTCATATTTTGTGATAATTAAATTCTATGTGTCAGAAAATATTTTTAGTCTGTTCCTCCTTTTCATTTTATTTCCTGTCTAATTCGATCACCATAAGTTACTTTCCTACTCAAATAGAACAGTTCATCATATTTAGTACTTATTTACTAATCTAATTTCTCTATCAGTGGCGTATTTAATTCGATTACATTAATAATGTTGCTGTCTCTCACATAATTGCTGTGTTATCGGCAAACCTGAAAGTTGTACGAGTAAATTCGTCCTGTGTGAACTTTACTTCCTTTTCGAAATTTCTTCTTCATTTCCTTTCCACGTTTTCATTGTAGATACTGCACAACTTCTCTCACTCCCTCCTGAACTGTTACATCTCTTTCACGGCTTTTGCTTCTTTGACAGGTAATATATGCTCAAATGTATGCGAATCCTATCGTGGAAGTAATGTTCTTTTTCAAGTTGGATGGAAACCACGGAGCCAGTATAACCGGTGCTACACCCACTCACAAATAGGTCAGCTTACGTAGAACTTCAGCAGAAAGAGACCCATATAGCTTCTCATTTGCATACAGCAGCATTTCAAAACGAATGTTGTGACTGAATACTCCGCTAAATCCGAAATCCGACAGCTAACGCGATTTCCAATGTCAAACGTACTTCATTTTATTTTTGTACTATTTATCAGGTTCCGTGCGAGCATGCGCGCCAAAGTCACATGGTCACAGAACGAGTCAGTGCATAGTTTATATAATTATCATTAGAAAATTTGTTAGCAAAAGATATTTAAGAATTTCTAAAATAGAAATAAATAGCGAGCGAGTTCGCGAATAAATTACACATTATAGAGAAAATTCTCAACCTCTGTACAAAATGTGAGATGTCCGTCATAAACAAAGTTTTCAACATACATTTAATGATATTTGTCAAGAAATCTGAACGGCATAGTGGCTGAAAGTGATGAGCGAAGATGTGGTGCATCAATGGTGTCGTCTCTGTCAAAGTGGAAAACGAAATACTCAAGATGAGGTTATAAGTGGCCATCCATGTGTGTAAGCACCAAACTATACGGAAAATAGAACTAACTTCTGGTGAAAAACAACGCTACAACGCTACACAGTATCTTACCTGTTGAAAAGCTAGTAGCAGTTTTCGTTGCGTATTCGGTATGTGACAGTTACGCAAGCATTAGTATATAACTTGTTCTGTGCTGACTGGGTCCAAAAACTCGTTTCTGCCACATTATCTTCGGAAATTACAATAACTGATGCATCTGATTAAATAAGATGTGTTGGAACACCAGCTCTAACAGTTCAGATTACCTCCCAGTGACTCCCACCTTTTCATGCGCAAGAGAAAGTATCTTAGCTTTCGGTGCTCTGACTCCATCGTAGCACTTCAAGATGTCAGCACCTTGCTGTAATCTCAGGTGGGTGAATTTTACGTAGAGGGAATTTGTCAGGATGTATAATTAAACGAGAAATATGATAAAATAAGAGACATTTTAAGCGTTTAAATCTGAATTGTGATTACATGGACAAGCTGCTGACGTTCATTGATATACATCAGCGAGGACAGCTGTAATTGTGTGCTAATGGTATTGATTTAATTGTAATTTCATTAAAGGGGATGCAGCGTCTCCAATGGCATCTGTTCTTTCGGACATGTCCGAAAGAACAGATGCCATCTTCATATCAAAATTTTCTGATGAATTTGTTTCAAATATACCGGTATTTTAGTTGTAACCTAAACAATACAACTCTCCTGGCACCCATGGTAATACGGTGGAAATGTTAAAGCTATTCTGCACTGGCAGAATCTGATGATGACGCGTCACATTTAATAAGGCATGCTGATACTGAGGGCAGCCACGGTTTCCTATGAGGCCCAGCGTTAAGGCCCTTGAGAGTGTCCACCCACACCAGATCCAAAAGAGAAGACCACAAATTAGAGAGGGGACATAATTCGGGGCAGCAATATATGGATAACTTAGTAGTGGTGCTCAATTTTATACTAGAAAGGTAATGGAAAGTGGTGGTGAATTAATTATTTACACTATGGTGAAAAAAGTTTATTTTTTGTATGATGAAACAGCTATGACACCATTTGGCCCAAAATTAAATTAAAACTATAAATTCAATTGAACATCCAGTCAAGAGCCAAAGAAACTGGTAAACCTGCCTAATGTGTAGGACCCCCGCGAGCACGCAGAAGTGCCGCAACACGACGATGTTTGGATTCGACTAACGTCTGAAGTAGTGATGGAGGGAATTGACACCGTGAATCATGCAGGGCTGTCCATAAGTCCCTAAGAGTACGAGAGAGTGGAGATCTCTTCTGACTGCACGTTGCAAGGCATCCCACATATGCTCAATAATGATCAGAATGCGCAATGGACATGAATGTATGCAGATGATCAGACAGGATGCTTACGTTTGTGTCACATGCCGGATTCGTATCTAAAGGTATCATGGGTCCATATCACTTCAACTGCATACGCCCCACACCATTACAAAGTCTCCACCAGCTTGAACAAGTTATGAGTCGCTGATACTTCCCCCAGAAAGGACAGATCTTGGGCTAGTCCATGTCCACGACAGAGCGGTGGCTTTGTTCGTCAGCTCGCGTATCAAGCTGTGGCGCCACAGTTCGGAAAGTTTGACGGGTTTGCTGCGGGAGCCCCCACTAACGACGCAAGGCGTACTCCCACCCTTTTAGTACTTCGGGCACTTTTACATTGAACACAGCTATGTACTTATCGCAGTACGACCGGCGAAACAGGTGAGGGCGCGGGATATATATCGCGTCCTACAACAGAGACGTTCACCAAACGTGGTGGAGGCCAAAATATCCTATTAGCTGGGAGGTGGTGTGGTGGACATAACACTTGGTTTCACTGGATATAGACGTCCGATAAACGTGGTACATCACAGTCAACAGTAATCAGATCACCCTATGACGTCTCCAGAACACAAATATGACGGACTCGTCTCTATTTTCAGACTGCGAACGGACGAGCACCGTCTGAGATGTGGCGCGGCAGACGTATGGCACTTGGTACGACCAATTTTGTCGTATTTTCTACGATTGGCGCCTGAACATATCACACCTCGTCTTCTACTATTTCGGAATGAACAGTATCCCCTGTGCACCAAAACCAACGCGGTCGTTTGGGTCCGTGGGTGCACGGTACAATATTTATTTCACATTGGACCTAAAGATGTATTGGACTTTTGGAACTACCTACAAGAACGACATTGTAAGATTTTACGGAACCCAAAATATGGACAGCATTTTTCTAGTTACTGAGGGAGTGTCCTACCGACCCTCCAAGGGGCTGGATCTTCTTCGAGAGGTAGGAGAAGAAACCCATTCACTGAGCTGATAAGAACATGTCCGATTTTCGGTGGAATAACATACGACATGCGTGAGGACACAACTGGATGATGAAGCGTAAGGAGAGTAGCGACGCAGCCTTATGCACCGTGTAAGAGGCACATTTTTCATTTCGCCATATGTATTACCTCGGTGTAGGAACGTACCAAGATATTTGTTTTGTTTACTTAGTGCACGATGTGGTGCTAGGTACACGTATTTTGAGTGGGGTATACAGTAAATACAAATTAAAATAAATAAATAAATAAATAAACCTTAAGAAAAGGAATTTCCCGCTTTTAATTTCCCCTAACCATTCTTAATACCTTGTCAGACGAAGGGGCCACTGTGGTCTGGCCTCGGTTTACAACTCCTGCTCACTCTGCCCTTCCCACCCTCACTTCCGTGTCTTCCCTCCGTGAAGGGAAAAAAAAGAACCTAAGCAGGAGATCCCGGTTTCGAAACCCTGTGAGACAGGCATTTTCACTCGTCACGGCTTATTCCATGTGATGTTCCGATGCAGCTGACATCAGAAAGCCTTTCGCTTTCCTTTCCTTTCTCCTTTAGTCGTTCTCGGAACGACACTCCTCTTAGGTTCTTTTAACTTTCTCAGTTAACTAATCTCTCTCTTTTTGCACTAACCGGCTGGTGTTCTCAAATGCACGACGATACATTTACGGGTAAAACCAGTTATTTATTTCAGCTAGATCTGGAAAACTATAAAGGTAACCATGTTTAAGTCGGAAGACTTATGAGGTTAAGCAAAACAAGATTCACATCTGTAAAGGTGTCAGTAGCATCCGCAAATCTGTTATCTGTATCCACAGATATTTCGTTAAACTGTTTTAACAGGCGATATGCCTGGAAATCCAACGATACTGACAACTGCTCAAATTTTCGTCTACTGAAACTGGATACCGTTATGTATATTCCACTGATTAAGAACGTGAAGGCCAATCATGACCACTTTTTTGTACAATATAGCCTGTCATACTGTTGATATGTTCCGTAAGCTTAAAAAGTATCCTATTATTACTGAAATACAGTTCGTCCAATTTTCCCGCGTGTCATACTACATGTCGTCTCGTCTTGCAGACTGCTTACGATTAGTCATATACTCCAACTGTCAAATGTATCTTAACTCATTGTGTACTTGTCAGTATATTTAAGTAACACGTTAATAAATTTACAGACTTTGTACATAACACTAGTGAACCGAGCAATGCTTCGCAGTTTATTTACATTCTAATCTCCTCTGCCTTATCTCTCTGGGGCCCTCTTCCTCCTCCATCTCTCTTTGTAGATAATCTTTTCTGTCAGTCACCCCCTCCTCCTGTCTCTCTGTCTCCATCTTTCTCTGTCCATCTCGTCTTTCTCCCCACTATGCCCATTTCTTCGCCTCTCCTCTCTGTCCATCTTCTCTCTCCCGTCTCTCTGACGTAGCACATTCAGATTCCGTAGCAGTATGCTAATAATTAGCCAATATGCAATAAATACGTACAACTTCCAAGTTTTCTGTGAAATCCCACTGCAAGGAAGAAAACAAAACAGCTCGTTGCTGTGTGTACAATTTTTGTTTAAAAATCTATACTGAGATAGAATTTGTATGAGAGAAACAATATGGTTAATAGTTTAAACGCACTCTATCGGAAGTGCACATTTTCACGCCAGACCACAGCACAGTATTATTACTATTACTATTATTATTATTATTATTATTATTATTATTATTATTATTATTATTATTATTATTTTTGCAATCGGTTTTAAGAAAACGCCTGTCTATCTTTGTTGTTATAGTATATGTAAAAAACTGAAGTAAATCGCTAACAATCTTTCCTCTGTATGTACTCTACATGTATTTTGGAAATAGGTAGGCTATAGCCGTCCGAATGTTTATTAGAGTGTCGTGTAAAAGTTTGAAGTAAATCGGTCAAGAACTTTTCGAGATTTTCGCTAACAATGTTTGCCCTCGGCGTATTATACATATACATTATCTGTGATATATGTTATACACATGAAGCGCAGATCCCTAGAACAGGTTTTAGGTAAGTTTCTGAAAGCTTTGTGAAAGAGCGTGACTGTCAGTGTAAACGGAATTGGAATGACTGAGATGTAAGACAGTTGCTGATACGCTGGAATACCCTCGGATATACGCGGACATATTCGTAGATGTGGTAACGTTTATTTTCAAGCTGTATGGAAATTAGGGGCGAATATAAAGCGCGCTTAAGTGCCTCACGAATATGTCGTTTTACTTAGAACTGCGACAGAAAGATAGGCACATAGCTTCTCTTTGGCATATAACAGCATTTAAAAACGAGCGTTCCGACTGATATCCTGCTAAATCTTATATGTATTCAGTAATACATTTTTCAGTGGGGAAAATATTTAATTTTAATCTGAAATTATTTATCAGGTTCCGTCGGACTGTGGGAGCCAGTGTCACTTGGTCATAGAAAGAGTTGTTACATAGCTTATATAATTCTGATCAGAAATTTTTAAAACAGAAGATACTTAAGAATTAATAAATTAGAAATAAAATGCGAAAGAGTTTGAGAATAAATCACATCACAGAGAAACGCTCTTAATTACTGCCAGAACCCCGGCACAGAATAGGAGTAATCTGCCACAAAGGAAGTTCTCAACATATATTCACAAAGCCCAGAAGCTATACTGGGCATTGGTCAACTGTTAGCCAATTGCAGAGAGGAGAAATAACTCGGTCACTTCGTTACGGAACCGAGCTGGGACGTAAATGTGCTTCACTAGAGCTCTGGAGGTCGATAATGTAGTGGTGGCATAATGTGGATTACTAACGTTGTAACAGTTTTCTTTAGTTTTCTGCACTAGTGCAGCATTAGCTCACAACTTTGGAATTATACACGGAAGACAATATGTGTTATGAGATATGTGTGTTGGCCAAGACTAGTAGACCCTGTCTTAGTAGGGTTGCTGAGTTCCTTATGTTGCCATGTGTTAGCACATTTGGCTTTTCAGATGGCATTGGTGTGATCCGTTTTGTACGACACACGCGTTAGATAAGAGACGCAGGCAATTTCAACGGTAAATTGGGTTCATAGTGAAGACGATTCACTTCTTCGCTCATACACCAAACTATGAGGGGCACTGTAACACCATAGATCTAATGCTGCACTGATTTATTATGCCTTTTGTTTGATGTTTAATGTTATAACGTTGAGTTTCTGTGTTCGCTTTTTTCCTTTGCAAAAACTTTGATGTCATGGTTTGATTCTATGCAATGTAGTTTATCTATTATTTAAATTATTTGTCTCATTTGGAGGGAACAAAAGTTAATGTATATAATTGTAATTTTCTTTAAATAATTTTTGTAGAAATGTCAATGTGGGCAGATGTTCTGTTTTATTTAATATGTTTGGTTGCTGTTATGTAAACTGCTGACCTTCACTTAGGATTCTTAGTTACTTTGTATGTAGAAGGTGTTGTCGTTCCCCTCGGGAACGGGATCATGCAGCGTGCGCAAAATGTGGATGGCATGGACAAAAATGTGGAAGGGAGTCAGTCGGGGACGACCTACCAAACTGTCAACTGCTCATGTAAAAGTTATGTATCGTGTTGGTGCTGAGAGAGGCTTTTTGTGCCGCTTTCCAATGCCTCTGTTGGACGGATAAAGAGCGGGAACTATTCTGGAATTGTTACCTATCATCGTCATCATGAAATGACAGAATGAAGCATTTCCGCCTGCAAATTCACCCACCGACGTGCACTCGCCACCACATTGCACAATCACTATAATGGAACAGAAGAACTATAGTAATGTACAGTGAAGGATCAGCTCATTGGATGTTTTAGTGTGCTCAAATATAAGGTAATTTATGTACCTACCTTGATTTTTTCCTTATCACAACACCTCTCAGGTTCCTCTCCGTTTGAACTAAGGTTACCGAATGTCCTTGTCGGGAAAAAATGAAAGCCTCAAAGTCAAACAGTTAATTAAATAATGTTGTTTGAAATTTGGTAAGAAGGGCGTATTCATATTTACTTTGGATTTGGTAAAATTGTGGGAGGTAGTAAATGTAGCTTTGTGAAAGCCTTCCAGTGATTGAAGCAGTCCAATTTAAAGTCTAGTGGACTTTCAAAGTTACTTATTTAGTCATTGACTTGAAAGTAGAAGACTGTAATAATAAAGACAATTTTCTGTTACTTTTAAAAATTAGAAGTTCTTAAAACTGAGGCTTATAAAGTTTTCCTTAGTTAATAATCATAGGGCTGCCTGCTGCAAATTTTGAAAGGTGAGTCAGTTTCTTACAAATTTGTCAATATTTTGTCTCACTGTTGTAAAAGACGTGAACTGCTTTTGTGGAAAGTTATATACTCACGTTTGCTAAGTGCTTGTCTCCTTTGTATTGGAAGTGCATATTAATGGTGTAACAGAATCCACAGTTTGTCTATTGTGTTTACGCTAGGTAACAAGTAACAGAAAGACCACTATCTATGAAAACAGTAACTTCTTTTATTCAGGGGCAGTGATAAATATTTTGCTAATTAATTTTTTCCACGTCAGTTAGAAAAGTAATTGGTAAAAGAAAGATTAAACCTATGCCAAATTTATAATTTCGCAGTGAACTTTATTCACATCTCATGTCAGATAGGAAAATGTTTGAAAAGTGAGACTAAATCTATGCTTAATTGTATATTCCTAAAGTGCACCTTAATAGTAATATTATTGAAACCATTCAGTTTGACCAAACCTTGAAGGTAAAAGCGTATGTCATTTTCTTTTGTCCTTATGCTAATAGTCTTGTTCTCCGATAACTGTTAGCACTTTGTTTAACGTCAACATCTGCTAGTGACTGAGTTCATTGCACTCTCATGCGATATAGGCTGTGTCTGTCTATTAAAGTTACTCATATTTATTTTCTTGAAAATGAATGTTACTCATTATTATGCCTAACTAGGCTGGCGACCGTTTTTATTATCATTGGGCACTGTGGATAGGCAAAATATTGTTTGTTACTATTTAAATATTTAGATAATTCTGACTTTCACTTCCGATAAGCCACCTCCGTTAGGTAAACCGCGGTCAACACAACAAAATTCCTTTCAGAAGGTAATACTGCTCTGTTGCTTTATACCATAATTGCTTTAACAATCCGGCCGGTGTGGCCGGGCGGTTCTAGGCACTTCAGTCTGGAACCACGCGACCGCTACGGTCGCAGTTTCGAATCCTGCCTCGGGCATGGATGTGTGTGATGTGCTTAGGTTAGTTAGGTTTAAGTAGTTCTAAGTTCTAGGGGACTGATGACCTCAGATGTTGAGTCCCATAGTGCTCTCAGCCATTTGAACCATTTGCTTTAACAAGATAGTTCCCTTTTACGATCTGCTTCCGACTTCCGCAGTAGCGGACGGAAGTGTTATACGTGGCATTTCCGTGACTGGACTATTTCTGTTGGGGCATAGTACGTAATAAACCAAATTTGGTATTTGATTGACAAGCTACGTAAATGCACTTACAGTGTTATAGCACTGAAATGAAAACGACAGAGATGGCTAAAAGTAAGGCCCACATTTTGCCAGGGATATCTAGAGTAAGCTGTAGAAGTTACGCGGGGAACACATCCTCCATACAGACTCAAACTCCTCTCCATACGATCGTCTAGATCCCATTTGACTGCCCCTTATAAATAAAAAGAGATCCTCTGCTCTGTCAGAGGTGTATTAGCCAACATAAATAACTTTATTGGAATTTTGTTCTTTATGAAGATACGAACACCTACATGTGTTTTGTTTCTTAAATAGTCTCTATACTTAGAAACTGATGTCGCCTCCTTGCGTTCACCTGTACGTGAAGGCTAACCTCAGGACTTGCTGCAGGTATTTTGATCTGGTTCCCACCATAGATACACTGATACACGAGGAAGAGTTTGTGTATGATTTTTAACATTTCTTGCAAATTATCTGAATTAAGGTTGATTAAATGTAACTTGAGAAAACGATGTCACTACCAGCTACCAAACAGCGGCAATAACTCGAGAGAGCGGCGGTGTCCTGAGTCAGCAACAAGCGTGATCAAATTTGCATCTAGTCTAATGGTCTACTGGAAGAGCGTTTGGCAAAGAACCGGAAAGCTTAAGCATCCAGTTCCGGCTGGCTCACCGTTTTTTGGCTCTACCTTTTAATGTAGCATTCACCTCTCAGTGATGTGGAGATCCGCCAGAAACGAAAAGTGTTGCGGATACCAAGTTATGCTGTAGCTCCCCTTTCCCCAGCTGGGTAACTGGTTAGCGACCTTCAACTCGCGTAAGTGACATCCAGTTGATTGGAATCGTTTGAGAAGATATATTACAGTCCAGTCACCGTGCTTTTCACTTCTTTGTACGTAGAGTAAAACACAACATTGGATGCAGTTTTACTTTGTTTATATACTGGAGAAGAAAGTCTAAACACTAAAAAATAATTAATATAGAATAATGAAAATTCGGGAATACATTTATCTAGGTAGCATATTTACTTGATTAACATTGTAAGATCACTGCTTGATGTAAACACTAGGTAAGCCGTTGCAAATAGAAATGCTGGTACGTTAATAAACGGTGTAATCGGCAGAATGTTGAATACAAGCATGCAGATGTACATGCATTGTATTGTACAGTTTGCGAGATGGGGTTTCACACCTGCTGCACAGAGGAATGGTCAGTGCTGGAGTAGCCATCCAATGATGTCCCATAAGCGCTCGATTGGAGATGGATCTTGTGATCGAGCACGCCAAAGCTATGTATCGACACTCTGTAGAGAATGTTCGAGTACAGCAGCGGTATGCAGGCGAGCGTTAACCTGTTGGAAAACACTCTCTGGAATACTGTTCATAAATGGAACACGATAGGTCCAATCACCAGACTGACGTACACTTTTGCAGTCTGGGTGCGTGGGGTAACCATGAGAGTGCTCCTGCTGTCATACGAAATCGCATCCCAGCCCATAACTCCAGCTGTATCTGCTGTCTGTCTAGCACGTAGACATGTTGGGTGAAAGTCCTCAGCTGGCCTCTTTCTAGCCAACATACAGCCATCACTTTGTACCAAGGAAGTCGCAGACGATATTGGTTTCGGGTCGGTAGAATGCACGCTACAGTGTGCTTGTGCTGGAAGCAACCTATTTGTAACAGTTCGCTGTTTCACTGTGATGTCAACTACTGCTCAAATTGCTGTTTCAGATCCAGTACAATGCGACAGAGCCTTACGTTGAGGTCGATGCTCTTCCCTCTTTGTAGCGCCACTTGGTCAACAGAAACCCGGTGTTCTTGGGACCGTCCACTCTCGTGGATACTGCTCCCAGCAATCATGCACAGTAGCAACATTCCTACTAAGTTTTTCTGCAGTATCGCAGAAGTAACATCCAGCTTCCCGTAGCCCTTTTACATGACCTCGTCCAAATTCGGTGAGGTATTGCCAATGGCGTCGTTGTCGCCTTAAAGGCATTTTTCACTAACGTCAATTCACCACGTCCAATTGCAAAGATAACTAACGCACACGATCATTGTAGCGTAAATTTAAAGCAAGCGTGATTGGGGTTCTCATAGTGGCGCTATTAGCGTCGCTCTCATGCGACTGAGGCGAAATTTCAGAAATCATGTTTCAGATGTAGAAACACACCTTCCAACATATGTTAATGTCGCTCAGCTCCTTCTTCCTTTTGCTTATTTGCTCAGTGTATAAAGAAAGTTTTGCAGCACCCCCCACAAGTGACTCACCTTTAGGCTTCCTGCTTTCATTCAGTCGTAGATGCGGACACAATTCTTTGTGTGGCGGGGCGAAACTGTTAAACTATACATAAGATGATATATATATAAGATATACATAAGATTTGTATGGAGTGTAGCCATGTATGGAAGTGAAACATGGACGATAACCAGTTTGGACAAGAAGAGAATAGAAGCTTTCGAAATGTGGTGCTACAGAAGAATGCTGAAGATAAGGTGGGTAGATCATGTAACTAATGAGGAGGTATTGAATAGGATTGGGCAGAAGAGAAGTTTGTGGCACAACTTGACTAGAAGAAGGGATCGGTTGGTAGGACATGTTTTGAGGCATCAAGGGATCACAAATTTAGCATTGGAGGGCAGCGTGGAGGGTAAAAATCGTAGAGGGAGACCAAGAGATCAATACACTAAGCAGATTCAGAAGGATGTAGGTTGCAGTAGGTACTGGGAGATGAAGAAGCTTGCACAGGATAGAGTAGCATGGAGAGCTGCATCAAACCAGTCTCAGGACTGAAGACCACAACAACAACAACAAGATGATAAACGAATCTCCAGTGAGGAGAAAGACATTTAGGCGTTAGAAAGAACATAAAGACATGGGATCGATTATCTTGATTGGAATTAAGAAATTTCTTGCCGATGAATACACAAGATTTCTAAATACTTCTACTGATGGTTTCTGACTCATTTTGAAAAAAAAAAAAGTTCAAATATGTGTGAAATCTTAAGGGACTTAACTGCTAAGGTCATCAGTCCCTAAGCTTACACACTACTTAACCTAAATTATCCTAAGGACACACACACATACACACACACACACACAGACATGCCCGAGGGAGGACTCGAACCTCCACCCGGATCATCCGCACAGCCTATGAGTGCAGCGCCCCAGACCGCTCGGCTAACCCCGCGCGGCCTCATTTTGAAATATGACCACAATTCAGGACTACCAATTTCTGCTTCCCTCAGCTTAAAATTTGCAATTTGCAGCCTTAGCTACTGCAGTTTCTTCGAACAACGGGCAATGATTTACTCAGTTTTTAAGTATCATAATACGTCTGACCCTCATCGAAAAGATAGCTAGTTCATCACCAGGCTGTGATGTGAAACTTACAGTTTGAAATAAACAAATATTTTGAAGCAACAGGTTCCCTACATTAGTTTGAGGACAACTGCATGGCAAAAGAAAGTACGTATCCAAAATATGTGATGCTTCATGTAAAACATTTTTCGGAAAGTTATATCAGCAACGTCGCTTCGTTTACATATAATACGTTCTTCAGCAGCGCAGCAGGTCAGTCAACTTCGAGCTTTCTGCCATCTTTGGATCAAACGATGATTTGCGTCGCACGGCGGACAAGTCTGACATAAAAAGTCAACGGCAAAGAATTGCTGCAATGAATCTCCTCAATGGATCACAGTAAGTACTGAGCTTTACAAGAGCAGTGCGGTAACACAAGCTAAACATGTAGATCATGCGTGTTTCTCCTCATTTTTGTTTTGCTTTATTTCTGTCACGTCAGCCTGAGCAACGATGTACTTCCATCAATGCCATGAGATGTCGCTCCAAACGCCAATTTAGTATGGAATAGTTAACGTTCAAATCTTCAGATAATTTTTGTGGCGTCCGCTGGTTACATCGCGTAGTTTATATAACACAATTAGCTTGAATTGTACGCAAGTAATGATATTCACCTACGTAACGTTTTACGCTGAATTCGTTATCGCCCAAACGAAATACGCAACGCCAGACAAGACGTCTGGCCATAAGTACCTAATGCCTCTTGTGCAGAGCCGGGACAGGTTGCTAGTACCCAATACTTTCTAGTCGGTAATCCACTTCCTTCCCTCAGAACGCGTCACAGTGTACTGTTCATGTAAAGATGATGTTATTACGAACGTAACAGAAAACTGACTTTGAGCCTCCCGTCTTAGCACACAGTGCAGATAGTCGAGCACATTATGGAGGTGAAACGAAATATGGGACGTGGGACACACGCTCAAGGATACTTCAGCTCAATAAAGACAAGGCAATAATTACCAGTCAAACACAAACTCTGGCTTGTAATTTACATAAGACTTTATTTAACAATTGCATGACAATAGCAAACTGCTGCTACCTCAGAATAATATACATAATTTCCCCAGAACATTACTAAACAGACAGAACGTCTACGGGCGTCAAAGCCCACCTCAAACATTGAATAATTTTAAATCCATCATTACATAACTCTTAAGAACCATACAACAATAAATGTGAGATGAGACGTGGGACTTAGGGAAAGCAGGACCGTTGGTTGCACAGAAAACATACACAGCTTTTTTTTTTAAAAATCTCTCAACAATCATTTTTAAAAGACTTTACTACATTGGCGGCTGAAAGCCTTATTAGAAGAATTGCAAGTCATTGTCGGCTGAAGGCCACAGCAATGTTACCCACAATCAACGGCTGAACGTCTGATTAAGAAATAAATGGGTCTGAGCACTATGGGACTTAACATCTGAGGTCATCAGTCCCCTAGAACTTAGAACTACTTAAACCTAACTAACCTAAGTATATCACACACATCCATGCCCGAGGCAGGATTCGAACCTGCGAGCGTAGCAGTCGCGCGGTTCCAGACTGAAGCGCCTAGAACCGCTCGGCCATCGCGGCCGGCTGATTAAGAAGGTTCAAAATTATTACTAGGTTGGCCAGAAACAATTTCAAATATACACAACGGCTGGAGGCTTGAATTGCCAATAAGGTGAACAATTACAAGCAAAAAATCCCCAAAACCCTTCTAATAATCTTAATAACTGTAACAGGTTATAGTGACTGCTGAAGGCCTTGTCGAGACAGAACTGAAAATATTTGTGGCCTGAAAGCCACAAGCAATGTTAAAACAATTAACGGCTGAAGGCCAGCAGCAATTTCAGAATACACAACGGCTGAAGGCCTGAATTACATGTGAGGGACCAAGTTACACATTAACAAATACTAAGATATTTCATTCTTAGCAATCAAAACGGTTACAAGCTATAGTAACTGCTGAAGGCCTTATTAAGAGAAAATTGAAAATAATTTGTTAGGTGAAGGTCAAAAGCAGTGTTACAACAATTAACGGCTGAAGGCCCGAATTACAAGTGGGGATGGCAATAATATATTAAAACATTAGAATAAATTTCGAACAATTATGACAACTTGTCCAAATAAGACGGAGTGATCCACAGACAGTGCTCCCTGGATCGACCTGAAGAAGGTGACTACAGCTGTGTAAGGCGTGAGACAGGCAGCCAAGAGTTGCACTCACGTAACAAGATGGCAACTCACGCTAGGGGTAGCTCAAGCGCCGACCGTCCGATCACCGGTACAACGATGGAATATTTTTAGGCGATGGTGAAGAGACGGACAGCACTACATCTTCAAAAACAAACCCAAGGCCGAAGGAAACACTAGAACCAAGGTAGACCTCCCAAAAACATGCACAGTACAATTCGAGAGGCTGTCATACTACACGCCGTGTCGGACAGCATCGACACGACGAGAAAAGGTACACTGCCGGATAAGTACGCTAACCTCCAGGGCAAGCAACTGAGGTGTTAGCGGCCACGAGGCAGAAAACACCTCTGGTTGCACTTCACTAATAAGAATAATACTAAATTCAAATTAACATCAAGGAGTAGAATGCGTCTAATAGCTTCCGCCAACCTGAAAGGGACTCCACTTGTTGCGGTAGGTCTCACTGACCCTGGGAGCAGCAACACGCAAACAACAGTGAGATCTCAAACAGTGGAGGTTTCAGTACTGGGCACGGTTCACTCAACTTCAAACGTCCTGGGTTCGGTCGTCTTCTACATCCCCTCGGTCTGTCAGTGGCTGCACGCCACCAGCGGTCCTGGCCTGCCCGCGCGCTGCGGACGTCCTCGCTTGTCTGTCCTAAGCCGAACTGATGTCTTCACCAAATCCAGTACGCAGGCAGCATTAAAATAACTGCTCATTCAAAACCACAAGATACACATGGATCCGGGAAATCAATTCCACCAACAATTCACAGTACTAAAATCAGTCACTGTGAAACAACACGGAGGAATTACAGGTCGGCACAAACACAGAGAAGCCAGAAGCGGTCGGAACACCAAATGAACGTCGTCCGCTACGTCGACCGACCGAACGACCAACCAACGGTCGTCCACACGAATAGCAGGCATGGGAAAGATCCCAGTTTATATCGTCGACTGACAACTTATTGCCATGAGGTCACTTCGACGGGCGGACACACACACACACACACACACACACACACACACACACACACACAGAGATGAAAGTTGCACTACTCGAATATCACGGTCCCTCACGGTTCTAGGCGCGCAGTCCGGAACCGTGCGACTGCTACGGTCGCAGGCTCGAATCCTGCCTCGGGCATGGATGTGTGTGATGTCCTTAGGTTAGTTAGGTTTAAGTAGTTCTAAGTTCTATAGGACTGATGACCACAGCAGTTGAGTCCCATAGTGCTCAGAGCCATTTGAACCATTTGAATATCACGGTCCATTGATCTAAAACTCGCTGAATCCGGTCCTTGACGTGATCGTTCACTCTCGCGACCACATTCCTCCATCGTACAGTGAATGTGTGTCGCCAGCGGTCGGGGGAGTTCTGGCTGTCCGGACCTCACTGCTGCTCCGTCCCAACTCCACTAGCTCGACACACGACGACCCAGAAATACTAGAGGCCGCTTCAAAGATGGTACCACAGTACGTGCTATCGATAAGCGCTGCTGCTGCCACTCACGGCCAGGCAAGGCGAGCAAACGTTGTGGCGGCAGTGAACACAATAAGGAAACGAGACGCTACTATCGCTGTTACAAGATGCCAAGCTATGAACGGCATGAAAGCGAGCCGCACACGGCACAAAATGGTTTACCAAGAGAAACTGCCACGGAAGCAGGACACCTATTGAGACGTAACAGCAGAAGCAACTCACAATTTCTCTTTTGAATAAGATATTAAAAGCACAATACAATGAAAGGCGTCTTTCGGGTATTTCGAAATTTCAGTGACAAGGAATGGCACATCAAAGGTGCGCGGAAACTGCAACTCAGATAGAGCCTGAATGAGAGCTGAAAGGAACGGTGAACACGGAAAGACGGAGCCTCGGCGTCGCCAGGTACAAATAATAAAATACTCAAGTTCACCGAAGAACTGGAGTCTACTGATAAACACAGCGACCGCCCTATCGTTTACAATTCAAACCGGCCGCTTCCAAGGCATCCCCCCCCCCTCCACCCCCTCGTTAAACCGACCAGCACCGCTGATTATACGACTGAAACAACAACATAAAACCACACAGCAGCTGGGCAGTATTCAGAACAACATAATTCTTAAAACATTAGAAACAATTCAAAACAGGAATAGAATTACTCTTTGCAGCCAAATCAAATCTCTTACAATCACTGTCTACAACATCAGTTCACACTGCCTTTTCTCAGGAACCAGGATTTCTAAGCATTCACATGAGAACACTGCAGAATGTGTAGAAACCAGAACACATACTGTGTCTTTAATCCTAAATGATAGTTACATACTCCCACTTTAGATGGATTACACTGCTACATCTACATCTACATACATAGTCCGCAATCCACCATACGGTGCGTGGCGGAGGATACCTCGTACCACAGCTAGCATCTTCTCTCCCTGTTCCACTCCCAAACAGAACAAGGGAAAAATGACGGCCTATATGCCTCTGTACGAGCCCTAATCTCTCTTTTCTTATCTTTGTGGTCTTTCCGCGAAATGTTAAGTTGGCGGCAGTAAAACTGTACTGCAGTCAGCCTCAAATGCTGGTTCTCTAAATTTCCTCAGTAGCAGTTCACTAAAAGAACGTCTTCTTTCCTCTAAAAACTCCCACCCGAGTTCCTGAAGCATTTCCGTAACACTCGCGTGATGATCAAACCTACCAGTAACAAATTGCTTCTATGTCCTCCCTCAATCCGACCTGATAGGGATCTCAAACGATCCAGCATCACTCAAGAATAGGTCGTATTAGTGTTATATAAGCGGTCTCCTTTACAGATGAACCACATCTTCCCAAAATTCTACCAATGAACCGAAGACGACTATCCGCCTTCCCCACAACTGCCATTACATGCTTGTTCCACTTCATATCGCTCTGCAATGTTACGCCCAAATATTTAATCGACGTGACTGTGTCAAGCGCTACATTGTTAATGGAGTATTCAAACATTACGGAATTCTTTTTCCTATTCATCTGCATTAATTTACATTTGTCTATATTTATAGTTAGCTGCCATTCTTTACACCAATCACAAATCCTGTCTAAGTCATCTTGTATCCTCCTACAGTCACTCAACGACGACACCTTCCCGTACACCACAGCATCATACACATTGCTATCCACCCTATCCAAAAGATCATTTATGAAAATAGAAAACAACAGCGGACCAACCACACTTCCTTGGAGCACTCCAGATGATACCCTCACCTCCGATGAACACTTACCATCGAGGACAACGTTCTGGGGTCTATTACTTAAGAAGTCTTCGAGCCACTCACATACTTGGGAACCAATCCCATATACTCGTACCTTAGTTAGGAGTCTGCAGTGGGGCACGGAGTCAAACGCTTTCCGGAAGTCAAGGAATATGGTATCCGTCTGATACCCTTCATCTATGGTTCGCAAGATATCATGTGAAAAAAGGGCGAGTTGCGTTTCGCAGGAGTGATGTTTCTAAAGCCGTGCTGATGCATGGACAGCAACTTCTCTGTCTCGAGGTAATTCATTATATTCGAAATGAGAATATGTTCGGGAATCCTGCAACAAACCGATGTTAAGGATATTGGTCTGTAATTTTGAGGATCCGTCCTTCTACCCTTCTTATATACAGGTGTCACGTGCGCTATTTTTCCAGTCGCTCGGGACTTTACGTCGGGTGAGACCTATGCCTACTTCGGTGGCCTTGGAATCGCATGGAACCCCTGATGTCGCTGCGTCTTCCGGCAGTGAGCATCTTACCGGTCAGCCATCACTCCAGGGTGAATGGCGGTCAGTGGTGGGCTCGCGCGTGCCTGGCCGAAAGGCAAAGGTGGGATCTGGCCGCGTGGCAGCTGCCTTACCCCTTTCCAACAGGTACGGGGTGCTTCCTAGTGGTGATGACATCGTTTCCGAGCCACCACAGGATGCCGCGCCTGTTGGGCCAGTGGCCGATTCTCCTGCAAGGTCCCGACAGTCACAGAGGGCGGGCCTATTAGTTATAGGGAGCTCCAACGTTAGGCGGGTTATGGAGCCCCTCAGGAAAATAGCGGCTAGGTCGGGGAAGAATGCCAGTGTGCACTCGGTGTGCTTGCCGGGGGGTCTCGTCCGTAATGTGGAGGAGGCCCTTCCGGCAGCTATTGAACGCACTGGGTGTGACCGGCTGCAGATAGTAGCACATGTCGGAACAAATGACGCCTGCCGCTTGGGTTCTGAGGCCATCCTTGGTTCCTTCCGGCGGCTGGCTGATTTGGTGAAGACAACCAGCATCGCACGCGGAGTGCAAGCTGAGCTTAATATCTGCAGCATAGTGCCCAGAGTCGGTCGCGGTCCTCTGGTTTGGAGCCGTGTGGAGGGTCTAAACCAGAGGCTCAGACGACTCTGCGACTATAATGGTTGCAAATTCATCGACCTCCGTTATTGGGTGGAGAACTGTAGGGCCCCCCTAGACAGGTCAGGCGTGCACTACACACCGGAAGCAGCTACTAGGGTAGCAGAGTACGTGTGGCGTGCACACGGGGGTTTTTTAGGTTAGAGGGACCCCCCCTTGGGCGAAACGATAAAATACCTGACAGCTTACCAGAGAGGACATTATCATCGTTGATAAAGAACGTCCGTCCTCAGAGACCAAAAACAGGAAAAGTTAACGTAATATTGGTAAACTGCAGGAGTATCCAGGGCAAGGTTCCTGAATTAGTATCTCTTATTGAAGGAAATAGTGCGCATATAGTATTAGGAACGGAAAGTTGGTTAAAACCGGAAGTGAACAGTAACGAAATCCTAGACACAGAATGGAATATATACCGCAAGGATAGGATAAACGCCAATGGTGGAGGAGTATTTATAGCAGTAAAGAATTCAATAATATCCAGTGAAGTTATTAGCGAATGCGAATGTGAAATAATCTGGGTTAAGTTAAGTATCAAAGGTGGGTCAGATATGATAGTCGGATGCTTCTATAGACCACCTGCATCAGCAACCGTAGTAGTTGAGCGCCTCAGAGAGAACCTGCAGAACGTCGTGAAGAAGTTTCGTGATCATACTATTGTAATAGGGGGAGACTTCAATCTACCAGGTATAGAATGGGATAGTCACACAATCAGAACTGGAGCCAGGGACAGAGTTTCTTGTGACATTATCCTGACTGCCTTGTCCGAGAATTACTTCGAGCAGATAGTTAGAGAACCAACTCGTGAAGCTAACGTTTTAGACCTCATAGCAACAAATAGACCGGAACTTTTCGACTCCGTGAATGTAGAAGAGGGTATCAGTGATCATAAGTCAGTGGTTGCATCAATGACTACAAGTGTAATAAGAAATGCCAAGAAAGGAAGGAAAATATATTTGCTTAACAAGAGTGATAGGGCACAAATCGCAGAATATCTGAGTGACCACCATCAAACGTTCATTTCTGAGGAAGAGGATGTGGAACAAAAATGGAAAAAATTCAGAAACATCGTCCAGTACGCCTTAGATAAGTTCGTATCGACTAAGGTCCAAAGCGAGGGGAAAGATCCACCGTGGTATAACAATCATGTACGAAAGGTACTACGGAAACAAAGAAAGCTTCATCATAGGTTTAAGAGTAGTCGAATCATAGCTGATAAGGAAAAGCTGAACGAAGCGAAAAAGAGCGTAAAGAGAGCAATGAGAGAAGAATTCAACGAATTCGAACATAAAACATTGGCAAACAATCTAAACAAGAACCCTAAAAAGTTTTGGTCATTTGTAAAATCGGTAAACGGATCTAAATCCCCTATTCAGTCACTCGTTGACCACGATGGCACCGAAACAGAGGACGACCGAAGAAAGGCAGAAATACTGAATTCAGTGTTCCGAAACTGTTTCACTGCGGAAAATCGTAACACGGTCCCTGACTTCAGCCGTCGCACGGACGCCAAAATGGAAAATATTGAAATAAACGATATCGGAATTGAAAAACAACTGCTATCACTTAGTAGCGGAAAAGCATCCGGACCAGACGAGATACCCTTAAGATTCTACAGTGATTATGCTAAAGAACTTGCCCCTTTTCTATCAGCAATTTATCGTAAATCGCTGGAAGAACGTAAAGTACCTAGCGACTGGAAGAAAGCGCAGGTCGTTCCCATTTTCAAGAAGGGTCACAAATCAGATGCGAATAATTATAGGCCTATTTCGCTTACGTCAATCTGTTGTAGAATAATGGAACATGTTTTGTGTTCTCGTATTATGACGTTCTTAGATAATACAAATCTCCTTCATCATAACCAACATGGATTCCGCAAACAGAGATCATGTGAAACTCAGCTCGCCCTATTTGCCCAAGAAATTCACAGTGCCGTAGACACTGGCGAGCAGATTGATGCCGTATTCCTGGACTTCAGGAAGGCATTTGATACGGTTCCGCACTTACGTTTAGTGAAAAAAATACGAGCTTACGGAATATCGGACCAGGTTTGTGATTGGATTCAGGATTTCCTAGAAGAAAGAACACAACATGTCATTCTTAACGGTTCAAAATCTGCAGATGTAGAGGTAATTTCGGGAGTACCGCAGGGAAGCGTGATAGGACCTTTATTGTTTACAATATACATAAATGACTTAGTTGACAACATCGGTAGCTCCGTGAGGCTATTTGCAGATGACACGGTTGTCTACAAGAAAGTAGCAACATCAGAAGACTCGTACGTACTCCAGGAGGACCTGCAGAGGATTAATGCATGGTGCGACAGCTGGCAGCTTTCCCTAAACGTAGATAAATGTAATATAATGCGCATACATAGGGGCAGAAATCCATTCCAGTACGATTATGCCATAGGTGGTAAATCATTGGAAGCGGTAACGACCGTAAAATACTTAGGAGTTACTATCCGGAGCGATCTGAAGTGGAATGATCACATAAAACAAATAGTGGGAAAAGCAGGCGCCAGGTTGAGATTCATAGGAAGAATTCTAAGAAAATGTGACTCATCGACGAAAGAAGTAGCTTACAAAACGCTTGTTCGTCCGATTCTTGAGTATTGCTCATCAGTATGGGACCCTTACCAGGTTGGATTAGTAGAAGAGATAGACATGATCCAGCGAAAAGCAGCGCGATTCGTCATGGGGACATTTAGTCAGCGCGAGAGCGTTACGGAGATGCTGAACAAGCTCCAGTGGCGGACACTTCAAGAAAGGCGTTACGCAATACGGAGAGGTTTATTATCGAAATTACGAGAGAGCACATTCCGGGAAGAGATGGGCAACATATTACTACCGCCCACATATATCTCGCGTAATGATCACAACGAAAAGATCCGAGAAATTAGAGCAAATACGGAGACTTACAAGCAGTCGTTCTTCCCACGCACAATTCATGAATGGAACAGGGAAGGGGGGATCAGATAGTGGTACAATAAGTACCCTCCGCCACACACCGTAAGGTGGCTCGCGGAGTATAGATGTAGATGTAGATGTAGATGTAAGAGATTCGCAATAAATGCAAGCTAAGTAAGGAGCCAATGCAGTACAGTACTCTCTGTAAAACCGAATTGGAATCCCATCAGGTCCTGGCGATTTATTTAATTTCAACCCATTCAGCTGCTTCACAACCCCAGGGATGTCTATCACTATGTCCGCCATACCGGAATCTGTACGAGACTCAAACGGCGCTATGTTTGTACGATCCTCCTGCGTGAAAGATTTCTCAAATGTTAAATTTAAAATTTCAGCTTTAGTTTTGCTGTCTTCAGTTGCCAGGCCAGACTGTTCAGTGAGTGACTGGGTGGAAGCCTTCGACCCGCTTACCGATTTTACGTAAGACCAGAATTTCCTTGGGTTTTCAGCAATATCTTTTGCTGGTAGTGGCTGAATGCTTCGCGCATCGCTCGTTTTACAGCAGCACGAATCTCTACTAACTTTTGCCTGTCCTCATTCTCCCGATCTTTCTTGTACCCCGAGTGTAACTGCCTTTGCTTCCTGAGCAATTCTCCGAATTGCGCTGTTAAACCTCGGTGGGTCTTTTCCGTCCGTAACCCACTCTTTCGGCACATACTTGTCCAATGCGTGCTTTACAATGTGTTTAAAATTTGTCCTTAATTCTTCCACGTCCATCGTACCGGAGTAAAAGAAATCGATTCATTTACTAAGTGGGATGCTAACAACTGCTTATCTGCTCTTTCTAGTAAGATTACTCTCCTAGCCTTCTTGACCGACTTTTTAACTTTCGTAACCATAGTCGTAATGACAACATCATGATCATTAAGCCCTGTCTCAACACTGACACCGTCGATGAGGTCTGGTCTGTTCGTGGCTACCAGATCTAAAATATTTCCATTACGCGTTGGCTGTCAATTTAGCTGCTCAAGACAGTTTTCGGATAATGTGTTCGAAAGTAATTCACACGGCGGCTTGTCTGCACCACCTGTAATGAATCCATAGACTTTCCAGTCTATACTAGGTAGGTTGAAGTGGCCTCCGACTAATGTAGCATGATCCGGGTACTTCTGCGATACAGAATGTGGACTCCCTTTGAATGATTCTAGAACTGTCACGGTGGAATCTGGTGGCCGGTAATAACACCCCACAATTAACTTTATTTCTGATAGCCCTGTTAAACGTGTCCGGATAACTTCACAATCATTCTCTACTTCGACCTCAGTAGACACAACATTTTTGTCAACTGCAATGAAGACACCGCCTTCTACGGTGTCTAACCTGTCTTTCCGATACATGTTGCAACCCTCACAAAATATTTCAGAACTTCCTATCTCAGGGATCAGCCAGGTCTCAGTCCCGAGATTAATATGCGCGCCACACGCTTCCTGGAGGGCAGTAAATTCAGGATTTTTATTCCGAACACTCTGAAATAGCAAATGGCAGAAAGAAGTGCCAGAAAGAAGCAAACATGTGGTTCTTTGGGTGTGCACAGGCCTCCACTTATGTACACACTTCCTGCCATTAGCTCAAGTGCCTACAAAACAGGCACACCACTATTCAGTAAGTAAATAAGGAAACATATTATTGTTTTCCCATCTCTTCGCTCATTCGACTCACTGTAAGGGTGAATGATGTCCGGTGTACATTTTCCTAGTGTTCCAGCATGTAGACAAGTTACACTATGTGCTAGTACAAGGTAGTCGAAGGAAGTTATGTGTTAAGTTTTCAGTAACATGATTTTTATGTGAATGGTACACTGTGATACGCTTCTGATTATGTCTTGAGGACAGGAAATTGTAACGGTTTTAGACGTGATTGTACTGGAATCAAGAGCCGTGCATAACAGTTTGATCATAATGTAACATATCTTTATTTCCTTCAAACAATCTCAGAAACACATGTTCTCTACAAGGAGAAGCGACTTCCAAACTATCTTTACACTTCGTTATTTATTAAGAAACCAACAACCCGGAATCATTAAAATGGTACTTGAGACTTCTCTTACAACTTGGCCAAGTGCGAAATAGACATTCAAAAATCTTCCAATAATACTCAAAATAATTTTACACTAATAAATCTCGTTAAAAATAAATAATCTTCAGCCTGGGCTGGAAATGGAGAACATTAAAGCTGAACAAGAAATGGACTCGAGATCCAATGTGCCGGTGAAAGTGATGATATTCGAAAACACCAAGAGATGGATGGTTCAAATGACTCTGAGCACTATGGGACTTAACTGCTGTTGTCATCAGTTCCCTAGATCTTAGAAATACTTAAACCTAACTAACCTAGGGACATCACACACATCCATGCCCGTGACAGGATTCGCCTGTGACCGTAGCGATCACGCGGTTCAAGACTGTAGCGCCTGGAACTGCTCGGCCACTTCGGCCGGCACCAAGAGATGGCCAACAATGAAAATGTTTCGGGCTCGAAAATAGTCAATACTTATGCTTCACAATCTCCTGAATTAGAAATCACCATAAAAGTGATAGAGTACCTCTTGCTTTGGAGATAAATTGACATTTCATTTTTATAGTCAACATTTTCAATTTGGGAGACATTTTGTTTCCAGAGTTGGCACAACTGTCCATTAACAAAGCACAAATGGTCTGATGCTGGTTGTGCGTCGTAAATATACACCATGTGATCAAAAGTGTCAGGGCACCTGTCTGAAAATGACTTACAAGTTCGTGGCGCCCTCTACCGGTAATGCTGGAATTCGATATGGTGTTGGCGCACCCTTAGCCTTGATGATAGCTTCAACCCTCGCAGGCATAAATTCAATCAGGTGCTGGAGGGTTTCTTGGGGAGTGTCAGCTCATTCTTCACGGAGTGCTGCACTGAGGAGGGGTATTGATGTCAGTCGCTGAGGCCTGCCACGAAGTCGGCGTTCCGAAACATCCCAAAGGTGTTCTATAGGATTCAGGTCAGGACTCTGTGCAGGCCATACCATTACAGGGATGTAACCACTCCGCCACAGGTGTGCATTATCAACAGGTGCTCGATCGTGTTGAAAGATGCAATCGCCTTTCCCGAATTGCTCTTCAACAGTGGGAAGCAAGGACGTACATCATTGTAGGCCTGTGCTGTGATAGTGCCACGTGAAACAACAAGGTGTGCAAGCCCGCTCCATGAAAAATATGACCACACCATAACACCACCGCCTCCTAATTTTATCAATCGTCCAATGTTTATGCTCCTTACACCTAGCGAAAAGTCGTTTGTAATTACCAGCGTCTCGTGGTCGTGCGGTAGCGTTCTCGCTTCCCACGCCCGGGTTCCCGGGTTCGATTCCCGGTGGGGTCAGGGATTTTCTCTGCCTCGTGATGGCTGGGTGTTGTGTGCTGTCCTTAGGTTAGTTAGGTTTAAGTAGTTCTAAGTTCTAGGGGACTAATGACCACAGCAGTTGAGTCCCATAGTGCTCAGAGCCAATTACCAGCGTGATGTGTGGATAATGAGCAGATGCTCGACCACGAAATCCAAGTTCTCTCACATCCTGCCTAACTGTCATATTACTTGCAGTGTATCCTGATACAGTTTGGAATTCCTGTGTGATAGTCTGGATAGATGTGTGCCTATTACACATTACGACCCTCATCAACTGTCGGCGGTCTTCGTCAGTCAACAGACGAGGCCGACCAGTACGCTTTACGTGTCCCTTCACGTTTTCACTTCACTATCACATCGGAAACAGTGGACCTATGGATGTTTAGGAGTATGGTAATCTCGCATGCACCGAATCACCTGTCCACATTCGAAGTCCGTGAGAGACACGCAGTGCCCCATTCTGCTCTCTCACGATGTTTAATGACTACAGAGGTTGCTGATATAGAGTACCTGGCAGTAGGTGGCAGCACACTGCACCTAATATGAAAAACCAATGTTTTGGGGAGGGGGGAGGAGGTCAGAATATTTTTGATCACATGGTGTAAATACGGTTACTGTGACTGTGAGTGTCATACAGTTTCTGCTGTAATTACAGCAGAACATCTCGTTTGAGAATTCTTTTGAAGCGTAAAATTCGTAAGTGTGCCACAAAAATGTGTAAATACGGTGAATAACTTTTTGTTGCATTTGCGGTGAAATAACATTTTCGTACTGACCAGCATTATTCCGGTACTAAAGTAGCGGACAAGGATAAGTTGTGCTTCACATATATGTTGCAACGTATGTTCAGTTACACTGCAGGAATGGCTGAATAATAAGAAATTATCTATAGCCTTTACTGTGTCTATGGTTTGGCGGAAGCCTACAAACCATACAGATGGCTGCTATTTCTGCTCGACTCCACCTATAAAGGCAGGATTGTCTATGAAGAAAAGAAGAACAGTTCGGTACCCGAATCTTCGGTCTGCTAATCGGCCCATTCCGCATTCAGACAGTTTACCAGTTCCTGATCAGTCCGAAACTTGTGTGTTTGAAGTAGAAAGCGAAGATATTATCGAACAAGAAGAAGAAGAACCAAACAAACCTTGCACATATCGTGACCCAGATTTTGAGGGAGTAGAATGATAAACCGCACAGAGTCAAACGGGATTGAGCGATCTCATTAGAGACCTTGACTTGTCAAAGGGTCTCGATTACAGCAATGGAATCTTCTCGAAAGTGATATCACAGTCTCACTGTATAGAAAATGTCACGTGGATCTGATTCCCTCTTTGGAGAAGAAAAACAATCTAGCTGTTTGTTGCGACATTAATAGCTTCATGAAATCTTGGAATTTTAACTATGATCCAGCTGAATAGAGGGTATTCATAGACTCCTCCAAGCTTAGTTTGAAAGCTGTGTGACTTGACAATGGCAACTTTCTTCCTTTTATTCCTGTTGGTCATGCAGTTTACACGAAGGAAACTTCTGTAGATATGATATACCTCTTAGACTCAAATGGCTCTGAGCACTATGGGACTTAACATCTGTGGCCATCAGTCCCCTAGAACTTAGAACTACTTAAACCTAACTAACCTAAGGACATCACACACATCCATGCCCGAGGCAGGATTCGAACCTGCGACCGTAGCAGTCGCGCCGTTCCGGACTGCGCGCCTAGAACCGCTAGACCACCGCGGCCGGCTCTTAGACTCAATCAAATACCATAAACACAAATGCAAAATCTGTGGTGATCTAAAAGTCAGTACCATACTCTTAGGAATGCAACTGGGGTACAGAAAACATTGCTGCTTCTACATGTGGGACAGTAGGGATAGGAAATCGCGTTATATTAAAGCAGACTGGCCTGCAAGATTTCTAAACCACTACGAGAAAAATGTCGTGGCCTAGCCTCTCGTGGACCCAAAGGTTGTTCCTCTTCCACCCCTACATATCAAGCTTGATTTGATGAATAATTTTGTCAAAGGTATGAACCAAGAAGAACGTGCCTTTAAGTACATAGTTGAGAAATTTCCGAATTAAGTGATGCAAAATTTAAGGAATATATGTTTTACCTGGACACAAATTCAAAAACTTATGAAAGATCCTGCGTTTGACCATGTTTTGGAGTGGAAAGGAAAGGAAGCTTAGCAAGCTTTGACCGTCCTGTGAGCCGTGCGGTCTAACGCACTGCTTTGCGGGAGGGAAGGCGTGCCGGTCCTCAGCACGAATCCGCCCGGCGGATTAATGTCGATGTCCGGTGTGAGGGCCAATCTGTGGATGGTTTTTAAGGCGGTTTTCCATCTGCTTCGGCGAATGCGGGCTGGTTCAGGGCCAATCTGTGGATGGTTTTTAAGGCGGTTTTCCATCTGCTTCGGCGAATGCGGGCTGGTTCCCCTTATTCCACCTCAGTTGCACTATTTCGGCGACTGCTGCGCTAACACTTTCTCCACGTACGAGTACACCATAATTACTCCACCACACAAACATTGGGGAGCTACACTCGTCTGGTGTGAGACATCCCTGGGAGGGGTGGGGGGACGAGGGAGGGGGGGGGGGGAGTGTCCACTGGGGGCAGAACCGCACAATAACCCTGGGTTTGGTGTGGGGCGGTGGTGGGGTGAGTGGATTACTGTAGCCTGTTTTGGGGTTGTGTATCACTGCAGGCTACGGTGGGGAAGAAGCCCCTCCGTCGTTTCTAGGTCGCCAGTTGCACACAATACATTCCAATTGGGAAGCCTTCAAGGGAGTTGTTCGTTGATCTTTGGGCAGTAAAAGAGATGATAACTAAAGTCATTTGGTGACATTGCTCCTGCAAAAATACCGTAACATTAAGTGCAACATGTCCCTTAAAATCCATGTTCTCCACTCCCACCTAGACTTTTCCCCTTCCAGTTGTGGACCAGTCAGTGATGAACGTGGAGAAATATTCCGACAGGACGTTTTTGTTATGGAACAGAGACATCAGGGCAATTGGAATGAAGCAATGGTTGCGGTTACTTTTGTTCTTTGTGGAGGGATGTTCCGGAACTACATCACAAGAGGCAAGCTGAAATGCAGCGATCTCATATAGCTATGACATGATACATCCATCTGCGAGGTATTCTTCCAACAATTTAGAACTCTTAAAATGTAAGTACCATTTAAAAAAATTCAAAGGCACTTTCAATGTTGTTAGCGCATACAAAAAATAAAAAAGTTTTTCATCACTCCGGTTCCCAGAACCCCTAAACCAGACGTTCACTGTGGCTAATGTATCACAGACAAAGTCCATTTGCCTATTTAGAGATGTCACAAAACCCACCCAAAATTGTAAACAACCATGCATCAGCAGTGCCTATTAGACGGAGGGGGTCCGACAGCCGATCAGTTCCAGTCATTCCACCAGGAAGGAGGTACACGGCTCGAGTTATCTGTAGTTCAACCATGGTAAGGTGGTCAACACCGCGGTTCGATCGCGTCCGCATTGTTACTTTGTGCGCGGAAGGGCTATCAACAATGCAAGAGTCCGGCGCCTCGGAGTGGACCAAAGCGATGTTGACCTGACGTGGAGGAGATACAGAGAAACAGGAACTGTCGATGATATGCTCTGCTAAGGCCGCCCAAGGGCTACTACTGCAGTGGATGACCGCTACCTAAGGACTCTGGCTCGGAGGAACCCTGACAGGAACGCCACCATGTTCAATAAGGCTTTTCGTGCAGCCACAGGACGTCGTGTTACAACTCAAACTGTGCGCAATAGGCCGGATGATGCCAACTTCACTCCCGACGTCCATGGAGAGGTCAATCTTTGCAACCACGACTCCAGACACCATGTTGCGCGGTACAGATGGGCCCAACAAAATGCCGAATGGACCGCTCAGGATTGGCATCACATTCTCTTCACCGATGAATGTTGCATTTGCCTCCAAGCAGACAATCGTCGGAGACGTGTTTGGAGGCAACCCGGTCAGGCCGAACACTATCCAGCGAATGCAACAAGGTGGAGGTTCCCTGCTGTTCTGGGATACATTATGTGGGGCCAACGTACGCCGCCAGTGGTCACGGTAGGTGCCGTAACGGCTGTACGATACGTGAATGCCATTTTCTGACTGATAGTGCAACCATATCGGCAACATATTAGCGAGGCATTCGTGTTCGTGGACGACCATCGTGCACATCTTGTGAATGTCTTCCTTCAGGATAACGAAATCGCTGGACTAGAGTTGCCAACATGTTCTGCAGACATGAACCCTATCGAACATGCCTGGGATAGATTGAAAAGGTCTGTTTATGGAGGGATCTACGCCGAATCGCAGTTGAGGAGTTGAACAATCTGGACCAACGGCGCCTTGATGAACTTGTGGATAATATGCAACGACGAACACTGGTATGCATCAATGCAAGAGGACGTGTAACTGGGTATTAGAGGTACTCGTGTGTATAGAAATCTGGACCTCTACCTCTGAAGGTCTCGCTGTATGATGGTACTACATGCAATATGTGATTTTCACGAGCAATAAAATAGGCGGAAATGATGTTTATGATGATCTCTATTCCAATTTTCTGTACAGGTTCCGGAATTCTCGGTGCCGAGGTGGCGCAAAAGATTTTATTCTGGGTATATAATTAAAATGTTATCCGTTAATATGAAATACTTCCCGCCGGTCGGTGTGGCCGAGCGGTTCTAGGCGCTTCAATCTGTCAGTTATTTGGCAAGCGTGATAGCGTTACGGAGATGTTTAGCAAACTCAAGTGGCAGACTCTGCAAGAGAGGCGCTCTGCATCGCGGTGTAACTTGCTGTCCAGGTTTCGAGAGGGTGCGTTTCTGGATGAGGTATCGAATATGTTGATTCTCCCTACTTATACCTCCCGAGGAGATCAAGAATGTAAAATTAGAGAGATTCGAGCGCGCACGGAGCACAAGGCGGCCGTGAGTGCTGGGCGGGCGCTTTGCGGATTGGAAGACCAGTGGACCGACCAACCTCGCCACATCGCTCGAAAGAGAACCATGGTGCGGCTACATCCGGCTACGCGTAGGGTTCCGATGGTGAAAGGGGCCATTTGTTGAGTGCACAGGGCGCTTGTGACTGAAGAGCTGTTACATTGTGTGTCGAGACAAAATTTTTCTTGCACAAAAATTGGTTCAAATGGCTCTGAGCACTATGGGACTCAACTGCTGTGGTCATCAGTCCCCTAGAACTTAGAACTACTTAAACCTAACTAACCTAAGGACATCACACACATCCATGCCCGAGGCAGGATTCGAACCTGCTACCGTAGCAGCAGCGCGGCTCCAGACTGTAGTGCCTAGATTCCGGAATAGTCTCCCATTCGGATCTCCGGGAGGGGGCTGCCAAGGGGGAGGTTACCATGAGAAAAAGATTGAATAGTCAACGAAGGGATAACGTTCTACGAGTCGGGGTGTGGAATGCCAGAAGCTTGAACGTGGTAGGGAAACTAGAAAATCTGAAACGGGAAATGCAAAGGCTCAATCTAGATATAGTAGGGGTCAGTGAAGTGAAGGAAGACAAAGATTTCTGGTCTCATGAGTATCGGGTAATATCAACAGCAGCAGAAAATGGTATAACAGGTGTAGGACTCCTTTTGAATAGGAAGGTAGGGCAGAGGGTGTGTTACTGTGAACAGTTCAATGACCGGGTTGTTCTAATCAGAATCGACAGCAGACCAACACCGACAACGATATTTAAGGTATACATGCCGACGTCGCAAGCTTAAGATGAAAAGATAGAGAAAGTATATGAGGATATTGAAAGGGTAATGCAGTATGTAAAGGGGGACGAAAATCTAATAGTCATGGGCGACTGGAATGCAGTTGTAGGGGAAGGAGTAGAAGGAAATGTTACAGGAGAATATGGGCTTGGGACAAGGAATGAAAGAGGAGAAAGACTAATTGAGTTCTGTAACAAGTTTCAGCTAGTAATAGCGAATACCCTGTTCAAGAATCACAAGAGGAGGAGGTATACTTGGAAAAGGCCGGGAGATACGGGAAGATTTCAATTAGATTACATCATGGTCAGACAGAGATTCCGAAATGAGTTACTGGATTGTAAGGCGTACCCAGGAGCAGATATAGACTCAGATCACAATATAGTAGTGATGAAGAGTAGGCTGAAGTTCAAGACATTAGTCAGGAAGAATCAATACGCAAAGAAGTGGGATACGGAAGTACTAAGAAATGACGAGATACGCTTGAAGTTCTCTAACGCTATAGATACAGCAATACGGAATAGCGCAGTAGGCAGTACAGTTGAAATGGAATGGACATCTCTAAAAAGGGCCATCACAGAAGTTGGGAAGGAAAACATAGGTACAAAGAAGGTAGCTGCGAAGAAACCATGGGTAACAGAAGAAATACTTCAGTTGATTGATGAAAGGAGGAAGTACAAACATGTTCCGGGAAAATCAGGAATACAGAAATACAACTCGCTGAGGAATGAAACAAATAGGAAGTGCAGGGAAGCTAAGACGAAATGGCTGCAGGAAAAATGTGAAGACATCGAAAAAGATATGATTGTCGGAACGACAGACTCAGCATACAGAAAAGTCAAAACAACCTTTGGTGACATTAAAAGCAACGGTGGTAACATTAAGAGTGCAACGGGAATTCCACTGTTAAATGCAGCGGAGAGAGCTGATAGGTGGAAAAAATACATTCAAAGCCTCTACGAGGGTGAAGATTTTTCTGATGTGATAGAAGAAGAAACAGGAGTCGATTTAGAAGAGATAGGGGATCCAGTATTAGAATCGGAATTTAAAAGAGCTTTGGAGGACTTACGGTCAAATAAGGCAGAAGGGATAGATAACATTCCATCAGAATTTCTAAAATCATTGGGGGAAGTGGCAACAAAACGACTATTCACGTTGGTGTGTAGAATATATGAGTCTGGTGACATACCATCTGACTTTCGGAAAAGCATCATCCACACAATTCCGAAGACGGCAAGAGCTAACAAGTGCGAGAATTATCGCACAATCAGCTTAACAGCTCATGCATCGAAGCTGTTTACAAGAATAATATACAGAAGAATGGAAAAGATAATTGAGAATGCGCTAGGTGACAATCAGTTTGGCTTTAGGAAAAGTAAAGGGACGAGAAAGGCAATTCTGACGTTACGACTAATAATGGAAGCAAGGCTAAAGAAAAATCAAGACACTTTCATAGGATTTGTCGACCTGGAAAAAGCGTTCGACAGTATAAAATGGTGCAAGCTGTTCGAGATTCTGAAGAAAGTAGAGGTAAGCTATAGGGAGAGACGGGTCATATACAATATGTACAACAACCAAGAGGGAATAATAAGAGTGGACGATCAAGAACGAAGTGCTCGTATTAAGAAGGGTATAAGACAAGGCTGTAGCCTTTCGCCCCTACTCTTCAATCTGTACATCGAGGAAGCAATGATGGAAATAAAAGAAAGGTTCAGGAGTGGAATTAAAATACAAGGTGAAAGGATATCAATGATGCGATTCGCTGATGACATTGCTATCCTGAGTGAAAGTGACGAAGAATTAAATGATCTGCTGAACGGAATGAACAGTCTAATGAGTACACAGTATGGTTTGAGAGTAAATCGGAGAAAGACGAAGGTAATGAGAAGTAGTAGAAATGAGAACAGCGAGAAACTTAACATCAGAATTGATGGTCACGAAGCCAATGAAGTTAAGGAATTCTGCTACCTTGGCAGTAAAATAACCAATGATGGACGGAGCAAGGAGGACATCAAAAGCAGACTCGCCGTGGCAAAAAAGGCATTTCTAGCCAAGAGAAGTCTACTAATATCAAATACCGGCCTTATTTTGAGGAAGAAATTTTTGAGGATGTGCGTCTGGAGTACAGCATTGTATGGTAGTGAAACATGGACTGTGGGAAAACCGGAACAGAAGAGAATCTAAGCATTTGAGATGTGGTGCTATAGACGAATGTTGAAATTTAGGTAGACTGATAAGTTAAGGAATGAGGAGGTTCTACGCAGAATCGGAGAGGAAAGAAATATGTGGAAAACACTGATAAGGAGAAGGGACAGGATGATAGAACATCTGCTAAGACATGAGGGAATGACTTCCACGGTACTAGAGGGAGCTGTAGAGGGCAAAAACTGTAGAGGAAGACAGAGATTGGAATACGTCAAGCAAGCAATTGAGGACATAGGTTGCAAGTGCTACTCTGAGATGAAGAGGTTAGCACAGGAAAGGAATTCGTGGCGGGCCGCATCAAACCAGTCAGTAGACTGATGACCAAAAAAAAAAGGGCCTAGAACCACTCGGCCACTCCGGCCGGCCATTTCAGGAGCTAACTCAAACTGTTTGATGCCCCACTTATAGTTTAACTACTTTTGCTTGATAAATGTTTTATTTTGTTTCCGGACAGAATGGTCTTTGGAGCGATCATGTGAAATGAATCACCATTTCAATTAGCCTCTTACAGTGCTCTTCGAGGTTTAAGCTGTTGCTTGCGTTGACAGTCGGATGAATCTGGAGGAGACGCTCAGCCTGCCGGTCGCAGGCTCTTGCGCGCTGCGGCGGCTGGCTGCTTGGCCGCCGGAACCGCAAGGCACAAGGGAGCGCGACTGCGGTTTGTAATCAGCTCGGAGACCCCACCGCGGTCTCGGGCCGTTCCGGCACGGCCGCTAAGAGGCTGTTAGCCGGCGTGGAACGCTCCCTGGGGCCGGCTGCCCTTCTGTAAATCGGGGCCGGCCCTGGCTGCACTCCCGCTCCCGATGTGCATGAGCACAAAACTGCAGGCAGCAGCGTCCCACTGACACTACTGTGTAATTTACATCCCGTCGGCCTTGAGACTGCAGTTTCCATTTTCGTATTTGTACACAACTGGCCATTAAAACTGCTACACCACGAAGATGACGTGCTACAGACGCGAAATTTAACCGACAGAGAGAAGATGCTGTGACATGCAAAAGTTTAGCTTCTCAGAGCATTCACACAAGGCTGGCGCCGGTGGCGACACCTACAACGTGCCGATATGAGGAAAGTTTCCGACCGATTTCTGATACAAACAGCAGTTGACCGTCACTGCCTGGGGAAACGTTGTTGTGATTCCTCGTGTAAGGCCGAGAAATGTGTACCATCCTGTTTCCGTTTTTGATAAAGATCGAATTGTAGCCAATCGCGATTGCGGTTTATCGTATCGCGACAATGCTGCTCGCGTTGGTCGAGATCCAATGACTGTTAGCAGAATATGGAATCGTTGGGTTCAGGAGGGTAATACGGAACGCCGTGCTGGATCCCAACGGCCTCGTATCACTAGCAGTCGAGATGACAGGAATCTTATCCGCATGGCTGTAACGGATCGTGCACCCACGTCTCGATCCCTGAGTCAACAGATGGGGACGTCTGCAAGACAACAACACTCCTGCACGAACAGTTCGACGACGTTTGCAACAGCATGGACTATCAGCTCGGAGACCATAGCTGCGGTTACCCTTGACGCTGCATCACAGACAGGAGCGCCTGCGATGGTGTACTCAACGACGAACCTGGCTGCACGGATGGCAAAACGTAATTTTTTCGGATGAATCCTGGTTCTGTTTACAGTATCATGATGGTCGCATCCGTGTTTGGCGATATCGCGGTTAACGCACATTGGAAGTGTGTATTCGTCATCGCCATACTGGTGTATCAGCCGGCGTGATGGTATGGGGTGCCATTGGTTACATGTCTCGGTCACCTCTTGTTCGCACTGACTGCACTTTGAACAGTGGACGTTACATTTCAGATGCGTTACGACCCGTGGCTCTACCCTTCATTAGATCCCTGCGAAACCCTACATTTCATCTCGATAATGCACGAGCGCATGATGCAGGTCCTGTACGGGCCTTTCTGGATACAGAAAATGTTCGACTGCTGCCCTGGCCAGCACATTCACCAGGTCTCTCACCAACTGAAAACGTGTGGTCAATGGTGACCTAGCAACTGGCTCGTCACTATACGCCAGTCACTACTTTTGATGAACTGTGGTATCGTGTTGAAGCTGCATGGGCATCTGTACCTGTATACCCCATCCAACCCCTCTTTGCCTCAATGCCCAGGCCTAACAAGGCCGTTATTACGGCGAGAGGTGGTTGTTCTGGGAACTGATTTCTCAGGATCTATGCACCCAAATTGCGTTAAAATGTAATCACATGTCAATGCTATTATAATATATTTGTCCAATGAATACCCGTTTACCATTTGCATTTCTTCTTGGTGTAGCAATTTTAATACCAGTACTGTAGAATGTAAAGGTTGTTTTAAACAAATTAATCCGATAACACATGACTGTACCACATCGTAATATGCACAGTCATGACACTGCGTTGAGAAAGTTGATACCCTTTGACGCCTGGGGCGACTCTATCGCTCCAAACGGTGAGGAAACAGTTACATACAGCGTAAAGATATTATTCGCTTTCAATTATTCTTCTATTTAATCAACTAAATACATTGACGGAAAAGAACTGAAACGTCAAGAAGGAGTTATTCAACATGAAGAAAAGTTGGTAGGCGTGTTTCTACAGATGAGAGATAATCTCCATTCAAATTTCGCGTCAGTTGCATAAGAGCGTCGATATTAGCCCCACTATGATTATACAAATCAGGTTTGCCTTAAGTACACACTCTGACGGTCGTGAGCGTTAGTTACCTTAGAGATTGGATTTGGTGAGTTGATGTTAATTAAGAATACTTATAAGGCGTTGACGAGGCCTTTATCAACATTTCACTGTGTTTTAGCGAGGTTGTGTAATAGTGTGGCGTCTTCCTTCTGTGATATTGAAAAAATCCTTGTCAGTAATGTAGATACTTTACATGACTGCTGGCAGCGGTGCTCACGAGAATGTGTAGTCGCAAGAAGATCGGGCTCCGGTCAGCCACGTGACAAAAGATGGTTAAAGTGGATCTGAGCACTATGGGCCATCTGTCCACTAGAATTTAGAACTACGTAAACCTAACTAACCTAAGGACCTCACACACATCACTGCCCCAGGAAAGATTCGAACCTGCAACCTTAGCGGTCACGCGGTTCCGGACTGAAACCCTAGAACCGCTCGCCCACAGCGGGCGGCTGCCACGTGACATTACTGAGAGGCAAGTCCATCGTGTTTGGCGTACGGTTTTGCTGCATCGTACTGCATTTAAATCGGCAATTTGAGCAGTAATTGGAACCACAGTGACACAAAGAACCGTTACAAATCGGTTACTTCAGGGACAGCTCCGAGCCAGACGCCCTGTGGCATACACTCCAGTGACTCCAATCCATCACTATTAGCGACTTCAGTGGTGTCAAAGGAGAATTCTTTGGAGGGCAGTTTGAAGGTGTGTTGCGCTTTCTGGTGAAAGTTTGTTCTGCCTCGATGATAGTGATGGTTAGATGGAGGTCAGCTGAAAGCCTGTCGCGTCCCAGCACAGTTTTGTAGTGAGATCGGAACGTTGCCGACAATCTGAGGATTGTTTCGACTGTCCACTTTTATTGTCGGAGATAGGAGGGAGAAATCTTTTAGGATTAATGGCAGGGTGGGTATTCTGAGGAATTCAGTATTTATTAAATATCTTTATTCTCTTTGATAACTGATAAAAGAGGTGCCAGTTCCTAACCTCTTTCTGTATTGCTTGTCAGACTCAATTTTCTCTTATCAGCAGGCCACTTGCCTAAGCTTACAAAAGACAATTACTATTCCATAAATTGTTCTTGTTAATTGCGAAGCTACAAATGCTAGCTCTTCCTAGGGATAAAGACAGATCGTCTCTGTTCAGAACTATTCCCCATAATAGTTGATTATTAGTCATCTTGCAGTTGCTGTGTGTGTGTCTCCAGATCTGATCACCTACTTGTCGCTGCGAATATTACTTTTGCATACTCAGGTTGCGGCAGACTGGCGTACTACTGCTCTCGGACTCCTCCATCAGAATTCTCCATCAGACTTCTCCATCAGCCTGACTTCTCATTTTACCTCTTGCTTATATACCGTCTAAGTTGCGGCTGACCCTCGATAATAGCCTTTCGAGATATTTCCATTAGCTGGCTCCCTTGACATGTAAATACTTTAATGTCGGATTTATCCTAGAGGTTTCCGCTCGATGTTACCGCTTACGTATCCTGGAAAGCTGCTCCTGACGTCAGGTCTTGCATCCCTTGGCGCAGTCTCAGATAGTTCAAAATGTATCAAATGGCTTTGAGCACTATGGGACTTAACTTCCGAGGTCATCCGTCCCCTAGACTACTAAAACCTAACTAACCTAGGTTCATCACACACATCCATGCCCAAGGCAGGATTCGAACCTGCGACCGTAGCGGTCGCGCGGTTCCAGACTGTTGCGCCACCGCTCGGCCACCTTGGCCGGCTCAGACACTTCCATCACGTGTTTAGTCCATGATCTGACGGGCTACTGGAGGTCCCTACTTTACATAGCATGTGGAAAACTTCTGTTGTAGTAGAACTGCGGTTCAAATAATGTCTTAATGTTCGTTTTTTGATCGTATGCGTCTTATCTCTCTCCCCTTCACAAAAATCCTCCACTAGGGATTCTCAGTAGTTAAACTCTGTGGCTTCTAACTTCTTGAAGTGACAATTTTTCTCCGCGAATTTCATCTGACAAGTATTGCTTAGTGAAATCATTATTAATTTTTTTTATTGAGATTGGACAAGCCTACAAGCCAGTCTACCTGCATGCTAGACACGCTGGACCTACACCTGGAGTCATGGTCTGATGTGTCATTCTATATGACAGCAGGAGCACTCGTGATTATCCCACGCACAGGACTGCCACTCTGCACGTCAGTCTGGTAACTCAACGTGTTGCGCTGCCATTCACGAACAGTATTCCATGGAGTGTTTTCCAACAAGATAACATTTGTCCAAATATCGCTATTGTAACAAACCATACTCTGCAGAGTGTCGACCTGTGGATTTGACATGATCGGTCACCAGATCCATACATGGAGTATCATCGGACGATAACTCCAGCGTCATCCACAAACAGCACTAACCGCCCCTAAATTGACCAACTAAGTGGAACAGACATGGAACAACATTCCACGAGTTGACTTCCGTCACCTGCACAGCACAATTAATGTATGTTTGCTTATTTGCGTTTAACATCCTGCCGTTTATACCTGTTATCAAAGTACGACCGTTTCATATGTTCAGTGCCTTATTTCGCGTTTGCGTTAATCTATGATCTTGCAATGTTAATCACTTTAATATGTTACCTCGACAAATGCACTGTCAAAATTTCTTTGCCCTACGTTAATTATTTCCTGGTGTTACTATTACCTGCTGTCAGTGTTGTTACTGTATTTTTGCAATCCATGCGTTTGTAAATTACCAAGAGACATGAATTATCAAGAAAAATAAAAATCCGAATCTCACTCGTTCATTGGCAAAACCTACAGCTTATTGATAAAGAAATACTTTCAAACAGGTATATAATTGCAGTTTACACTGCTGAAACAGAGGAATATAAAAAATGGTTCAAATGGCTCTGAGCACTCTGCGACTTAACTTCTAAGGTCATCAGTGGCCTAGAACTAAGAACTAATTAAACCTAACTAAGCTAAGGACATCACACACATCCAGGCCCGACGCAGGATGCAAACCTGCGACCGTAGCGGTCGCACGGTTCCAGACTGTAGCGCCTAGAACCGCACGGCCACTCCGTGTCAGCAAGTGTATGCGCCTCAAGATGACGGTGTCACAACGTTGAAACTAGCAGTCAAAATAAAATCGACACCTTAAACACAGCTGGAGGAATTTCTTTATTTTTAATATAAAGTATACTAGCTGTCGTTCCACTGTCCTACATTTCAACTATGGATGTACGAAGAAAGTTAGCATTGTTGAATGGATGTGGGATGCCTTTCTGCAAAATGTCAGGTCTTCTGATGTTTATTAGCAATTATCTGTTCTTAAAGAAAATCGGTATTCATCAGTAAAATCTGAACGTCACAAGAGATTCATAAATAAACTGTCCTGTAATGCACCGTTTCATACCTCCCAAGGTCCTTAGGAAACAAACGAAAGACAACTATTGTGCCTTATTTAGTTATTACCGATTTTCATGGCACTACACATGCTCCCTATCGTAAAAAGTGTCACAAATCAATATCAACTATAGACGTACACATTCGATATCGTTTTCGGAACTGTATCACGCTGGTCGCTTGGCGCGCTGCTATCACAGTGCGTAACTAAAACGAGACGGGGTTCGTGATTATTATGCTAGAGTGTGGCTGTTCCTTCAAGAGGAATGAAAATTTAAAGCAGTTAGTTGGTGGTTCATGTAGTTGCCTGTACTGTCTCGCTCGTTCGACTGTTTACTTACTCAGTGCGTGTCGAGGCGATGATTACACAGCAACGGGAGACGCTTCATTTTTCAGCAGAACAGAGCACCACTCCGATAGCATCTTCGTCTAAGAGCGTTACTTAACAGTGAGTTGTTTCAACAATAGATCGGTTTTTAGGTTTCATTGGCCTCCCGCTTGATCTTACGGTATGTCTGTGCGCCTTCCGTTGCAACAACTTTTGAGCTGCGATACCACATCGCAACAGCACTGTATCCACTGACTCCATACATACTTGCAAAACTGTAGGACGAATCTCTCGTCTGAATGGCTGTCATGAACGGAGGGCGCACTGAACACTTGCGAAATGTAAAGGAACAATCCGATGGAAAACATCTTTATAAAAATGACCTCCTGGTTTTATTTGCGTTCTTTTAAAAGATTTACCGTTTTGTGAGATGATAAAGTAGGTGTGGTATAAATCACTAGTTTTTGTCTCATGCCTTTCGGTTTTTCGTCCGTACCACTCGCCTACAGTTTCAACGTCTTTGAACAATGACTTCCATAAACGTTCAAATTTTAAGTTCATACATAGGCTGCCATTAAGACAACAATACTGGTGTCGTGACCTGCAAGCAAGGAAAGCTGATGAAAGGTTTCACATTGTTTTAGGCAACGAACAGCAGTACTGCGCTGCCTTAGATGACCACCGTCGGTGAGTACTTCGGTGACCTGGGAGACTTCCCTTCTTTCATTCTCTTTGTTGGGCAAAGCAGAGATACTAGCCGGCCTCATGCTGTTGGCAGCATCGTGTGTGACTCCAGGTCACGACTGGTCGTGTCTGAGGTAGCTCTACGGCACAACGGTGCGCCACGGACGTCCTGCGTCCTCACGTGTTACCCCTCAAGCCACCTTATCGTAGTGCCGTTTATTTAAACTGGACAATCTTCTCCCATACGTGATACATATCTCTGTATACTCTGTGCGTGATGTTGAGGTTCTCCCATGACCAGCAAATACCCAGATTCTGTCCCCTGCAGAGCGTGTGTGGGATCAGTTCAGGCGTCAACCGCGTCAGAGTTCCAGTATCGAGGATATCATGAACCCGTTAGAATAGTTGTGCTTCCTTCAGGAGAGCGTACAACCCATTTGTGACTCCTTTCTCAACCGAATCAATCCGCACACCGAGGTCAGATGGATTCAACATCATACTGTAAAGTGGGCTCAGAGAGTTAAGTTCTTGGTAAATTTCACTCGAGTTTGTAATCACTGAAATTAACATAACATGTCGTCTCAACCTCTGAAGATAGATATCGTTTTCTCCTCCTCTTCTGGGTGCTTCACTTTTTTTGTCAGGCAGTGTATTTGACTCGATCGTCAACGTAAACACATTGTTTTTTTTTCAGTTTGAACATTCTGCTGACACGGAACAAGCAACTTTTTTAATCCAGAATGAGATTTTCACTCTGCAGCGGAGTGTGCGCTGATATGAAACTTCCCGGCTGATTAAAACTGTGTTCCCTACCGAGACTCGAACTCGGGACCTTTGCCTTTCGCAAGCAAGTGCTCTACCATCTGAGCTACCGAAGCACGACTCACGCCCGGTACTCACAGCTTTACTTCTGCCAGTACCTCGTCTCCTACCTTCCAAACTTTACAGAAGCTCTCCTGCGAACCTTGCAGGACTAGCACTCCTCTGGAAACATCCCCAGGCTGTGGCTAAGCCATGTCTCCGCAGTATCCTTTCTTTCAGGAGTGCTAGTTCTGCAAGCTGCGCAAGGAGAGCTTCTGTAAAGTTTTGAAGGTAGGAGACGAGGTACTGGGAGAAGTACAGCTGTGAGTACCGGGCGTGAGTCGTGCTTCGGTAGCTCAGATGGTAGAGCACTTGCCCGCGAAAGGCAAAGGTTCCGAGTTCGTGTCTCGGTCGGGCACACAGTTTTAATCTGCCAGGAAGTTACAACTTTTTTAATCTTTAGTGATCCTTTTACTAACGAATCTGTCAACACCTGCAGTACATGAGTTTGGTGACTAGTTTCCAGTTGAGGTGGCTCATTTTAAAGTCTAGCCTACTGAGGCTCCATTGAATGTGCCTCATCTTAATAACAAACACCAAATGGCAACACATGTTTTATACAATGATCGCAGAATGACTGTTACAATACACATGTGCCTCTTAGAGAGTCAACACTTGCGAGGAGGCATATGATCTATTAGGATCAGGTACTTTGAATGCAGCCTAAGTAGAACAGGCTTGAAAATGAACCAAATGGCTCGAAACTAGTCGCCTAACATACTTACTGTAACTGTTGACAGATTCCTTAATGAACGTTTCACGCAAACACATACACAATTTATTTTATGATTTATTTTATGATGTTGTCGTGATTATTTCCTCAGCTAACAATAGATTGTCTAGCCCTTTAATAACGATAAAATTGAAAATATTATTTGCTATATATCGTGAGCATATAATATCTCATGACACAACGTTATGTTCGTTGTGTGTTCAGGCTCTGCATGATATCGTGCTTTCCTTCTTAGTCAGATATTCGCAGAGTTAACCATATTCTTTGCGGAGATGCTATATATATTTTTATGTTGATATTATCGGACATTACGCTGTAGTATCAAAAGCACTAGCAATATTTTTCTGGATAAGCCTATTCACTCGTTTCGTAGGTGAAGGGCTGACTGTTGCGTGTGTAATTCATCTGATTATTTATAGGACCACGGGTTGGTTATGAAGTAATTTTTGTTATGTTTTGAATGCCTATAGTGAACCCTCTAGCCATAGTCGACAAAACATAGTAGAACTTTATAATCATTCCACGAAGTGAGTGGCACAGTCCAATACGAAAAACAGACGGCCATAATAAACATATAAAGGGTTCCTTGTCCTCAGATCTGCTACGTTATCAATCATCTGCGTAATGAATCACTGCACTGGACCTGCGTTTAAGCGACGCTGATATGTGGAGGCAATATGGCGCCGTTCGTCAGTGTGGCGTGCCACGCGAAGAGACTACCAAATCCTTGGCTTTTGTCCGGCAGGCCGCGTTGCGCCGCCGCCTGCGCCGCCCACCACACGTGATCGCGTTACGCAGGTTGGCTCCTGTCATGTCCAACCGAGAATCGATACGCCAATACGGCTCTCTTACCGCTTCAAAGGAAGACCAGTTGTGGCATCGATATTGCCCGCAGACTGTGACCAGTGCAGGGAGCGCTGTCTGACGGGAACGAGTATCGTCACACAGGTGCGGTATTTTAAGCTGCTACGTCACAGAGGCCAGCCACTGCTTTTAAATACAGCGGCGCTCAGACGATATTTTTGCATTCCTCGACAGGCAGGCAATACTTAGACGCACGCAGTTATTGACTACAACGGAGAACTAAACATCAATATTTCGAGTATTTCGCAATACTTAGCTGCAATTATGCAAGCAACCAAACAAATAAATGTACTAGGCATTAATTTTATGTCATAGTGTGTAATCAATTATTACAAGGGCGAAACAGTTCATTAGCTGGAAAAGAATTATTATGTAATGGAGGAAAGTAACAAGCGTTTCCCAACGCCGCCTTCGTACATTAGAGTCAAGCCATTGTTGATGCTATTAGAACAGTAAGACATTGCTGATGTAGTAGTTTGTGATGATAATGTAGTGGCTGTGGCCCCTGTCGATTCTCGCATACGGCAGGAAGAAAGTGCAAGTGCTGTTCGTAAATAGATGTAATACTCATCCATGTTAATCTAGTAACAGCATCAAACAAGGTCACCTGCTGTAACTACTTTCGCATTTCCTTCAGTGGTAGGTGAATATTTGAGTAATTCTTTCTTTCACAATAATTTCTAATTAGCATGACGTGAAATATTTAAGTAAAAATTTTAATTAAAAGAAAGTAAAATGATTAAGAACATAGCTGTAATACCGCAGCTTGTTTTTCCCTATATACGCTCGTAACCATCATTGCTAGCTCATTACTATCCGGATTACTATTCCGATTTCTGTTATTGTTGTTGTGACTTCTAACATAAGGTGCTGTGTAAAGCGAAGTACTGAAAATGTACAAAGTTATTTTAAAAAGTGTATGTGCGCCAAGTCAGAGTAATTTTCATCATCAAAAGATATACTATCAGAGACTTGAATTTTTTTAACGAGAGAGAAAAACAAATCCGTTACTGATTGTAGCCGAAGACTTGTTATTAAATGGAATTATCAGGTGAAAAGAAAAACATGAAATTAACTGCATTTCAATGTGAATACTTGCAGAAGTTACAGTATCGATATCGACATTTAAGAGTTAGTGGAAAATTTCAGTGCTGCAGACAGTTCTAATCTCTGGTCGTGTGTAAACTTTGACCTAGATGAAACATTTTGATAACTAGTTAATGAATATTTATCGGCCTATCTAAAGAACAAAAAATAGTAAAAACTGTGAACTTTGCAAACCTATGCTGAAAAATCTGTATCAGTGCTGCAGGTCAGATGATTACGTCGATGCAGCCCGTTTTGTAGTGTGTGTAATAAACAGTTCATTAGTATCGCATGCAGTGACTATAAACTGCTTAAATTAAGTTTAAACGATCCTTGTCTTCTTGAAGTGAGGTGTTGATTTTTAATCTGTATTCTTATAAGTGACTAGAGTATAATAACCGAATTGAAGCTTCATCGCCGTGTTGTTCTAATAAAAGAAAGTAAGAATTAGCATACTCCTGTAGCACTACGTACGATTTATCTGGAAATCTGCGTACACGATGTCACAGTCCAAGAGAATCACATATTAAAACGTGTATAGTCGAGACAAAACCACGACAAGCCAGCACCAGATACACTACCTGTTCCTAAAATGTAATCTCCTGCATAACATTCGTCCCCCTCTTAGGATCAATAACCTATTTTAGAAAGCAGACATTTAGTGGTAACCGACAGAACTGAAGATACGATAATGCTCAAATCAGCCCATGCACATTCTGTAAATTACAAATAGATACCGCATACTGCTTACGTTTATCACACTGAAAATTCAAAAGTCATTTTAGGTGTATGGGCGCACCGGCTTTACCTAAAGAGTTGTAAATCTGTTCTGGACTAACTACAGTGCGACGCGGTCCTCAGTCTCACAGGGGCTTCCAACAACACCTATTGAAGCTTTGCTCCAGATGCTTGGCAGTGTGCTACTAGATACAATATAGCTATGGGACTACTGATAGAGTGTATACTTATTTTTACCAGATGTCAAGGTATGGATGCAGCTGTGTCAACGAGGTTTGTGGTTCATTTTACAACAGGCCATTGGCAATTTTATACCAACCTGCCGAATAGAAACAGAGCTACATTCTTAAGCGATTGTGCTGAAGAAGGAACACATGAGCATGTGATGCTCACATTTGATCTTTGTGAGACGAACAAAGGACAAAATCCACAGATCACTGACAATGATAGAATGAAATATCATCATTGTGTGTAAGTGAAACTTGTAATGCTTCATTATTTTAGTTGTTGGAGATTCACTGAGAGAACACACTTCGTTACAAAATAAACCTGACAACGCGGCTAGTAAGAAAACGAATCTCTTACACTTTTCAAAGTCTGAAGTCTTTCAATTAAAAAAATGGTAGTCACCTTGAAATAACAACAGTCCAAAAATGCCAAAACTTATCCAGCCTTGTGTTGAGCTCATTTAATTAAGATACCGTTATTGTATTACTTTTCCACATCGGTTCGACAGGTAATCGTTGATTACGGAAACATTTCTCAATTATGTACTGTAGCGTTACTAGTATGTAAGTGAATTAGTCGACCGCCCATAGTTGGTAAGAGGTA